>NW_028270160.1:54628104-54929437 GCF_037043375.1 Chiloscyllium plagiosum
TGGTCACCTCTTCCAAAAAATGCCTTGTGAAATGAAGTTCGTAAGTTCCCAACCTACAATTCATCCTGACAGCTGTATCTAGATGTGGGAGTGAAGCCCCCAGGTCTCTGCAGGATGTGAGGAGGGAAAACAGTGGGAGAGAGAAAGAGAGAAGCTCACAGGAAATCTCTGCTTCATTGATCACAACATGGTAAACTGTATTCACACCTCCCAATATGATTACCTCTGATAGAACAGTACATGCACAGAATGACTCATCTCAATTAGTCATATACAGGTTTTGTTTGGCTGCGTTCTCCAGAGTCAAAGTTAGGAGAATGTGTATCACACCAACTGGTAGGGTTTGTGTTGTCAGAGTTATTTCTCAGGAATAGGGTGGCCATGTAGGCAACTCTAGAAGCTGTTGGTGGAGAACAATGTGTCCAAGGAATCTCTCTCATAGAACCATCAAAGGTATGGAGATGAAACCTTCTCTTGAATGTCAAAAATATGCCTGATTGATATACTTTGACACTTGCCCATAAATGAATCCTTTTGTGTCCATTAACAGTGGAGTCAGCAGCACTATTTATTCCTGCTATTGCTGTTTTAGCTGAAGCCACAACTCACCAAGGTACTTAGACTTCCTTAAACACAAGTATTCAATAATGTCCCTGAGAAAGCATTATTGTCGAGAAAGCATTTAGTAAATAAAACAATCTGACAATTCAATAATAGTTCAATACCATTTCTTATGCTTCAAATCAGAAGTCTCCTTGGTATTAGCTGAAAGTTTCTTTGAGTGATTTTATTTTTATTGGATACTGACATGCAAATAAATTATGTAAAAGTAAAATGGAGCTAGTTCCGAACTTACTGTAAGTCTTGGATTGAAGACAGTACACAACCTACAGTTTATTCCATGTAACTCGCCACAAGCTAGCCCACTCATTATCGAATACACATTACATGAAGTGACCTAATACCCACAAGAGCTGTAAAGATAAGAGGCAGGCTAATAGTAGACGCAGTTTCTGACAGGTCCATATCTTTTTAGTACTTGTTAGCTTTGTTTCCCCTTCTAATGCCCAATCAACTTGACAGCCTGGCCAGTTAAGAGGACGAAAACACAAGTGGGCACTGCATTTGTCCTAGAGAAAGTGTCTTACGGTATTAATAACAGAAAATAAGGAGATGGCAGATGAATAAGACAGATCTTTTCCATTGATCTTCACTGTCGAAGATACAAGTAACACCCCAGAAAAATGAATGTAAATCAGAAAATAGAAGAGGGTGAGGAACTCAAGAAAATTACAGTCGCCAGGGAAGTAACATGAAGTAAATTATTGGATCGATGAGCTGACAAGACCCCAGGTGTTGATGGAGTATGTCGAAGGGTCTTAAAACAAATGGCTAGTAAAATAGATAGCACATTAGTTTTAATTTTCTGAATTCCCTTCATTTAAAGGAGCATTCCATTCTGTTAGAAAATAATGAATGCAACCTTTGTTTTTATTCATAAAAGGAATGAGATAGAATACAGGAAATTACAAATTGGTCAGCTTAACATCTGTCATCAGAGAGATGCTGGAAGCTCAAAGTAAGCAGGCAGAGTCAACATGTTCCCATGAAAGGGAAATCATGTTGAACTAAGTGATCGCAGTATTTTTTGAGGAAGTAACATTTGCTGTGCATAAGGAAGAACTGGTGGATGTGCTGTACTTGAACGTCCAAAAGGCACAGGATGAGCTGCACCAAAGCTTATTGCTGAAATTAGAAGCTCATTGTATAGGAATTAACATATTGGCATGGATGTTACTGCCCCTTTATCGCAAGCATCCAATATTTCTTTTTGTATGCTTTGTCCCACATTATGGTTACTACACTGCATCCCTTGGACCACTCCCACTGGTGACTTTTGACCCTATTATTTCCTCATCTCCACCATACCGATTCTACATCCTCCTGATATCCTGAATCAATGTTGACGTGCTCAGGAAATTTTGCCTCTATTTACTCATTTAAAACCCTGTCTGGTACTCCCCTACCCGTCATGACGGGCAATCCCTCTCCACTGTTTATTCCGCTCAAAGATACATGAAGATGTTACAATGCCCTATCTATTTCTATACATGTAACAGGCCATTCTCTGCAACCATTGTTATGAATCGATTTATCCAATCTAATCTTGACTGTAATCCTTGTTCCTGCCTCAACTATAACCTTATAAATGAATTCCAAAGCATTGCAGCAGCCTATGTAATGATATTTCTCATAATCTCTTTCCTAAATATCTTACATGTCATTTTGTATCTTTGGACTATTTATATTGACCCCTCAACAGTTGGAAACTGTTTATTTTTATCTACAATATTCCATTGTTTTCAACAACATCTACCCATGGCTTTATTATCTGTGTTGTTGAAGGAAGGGATGTTCAATTCTTCACAAAAAAGCCAACTCTTTGAGCTACACATTTTGTTGGTTAAGAATAGCTTATCGATGTTAATGCAAGCAAACTCAGCTGATGACTTAGCAGAGATCTGAGACCATAAACTTATCACATAGCTCAACAATTAGAAATATTCCTGCCATAAGATTTCTTAGGTCAACTCAGTCAGATAAACCTGAACCTCAAAAGGGGTTTGTACATCAATTTTTACCATGTGATAAACCTTGTGATGTTTCGACTCTGTTATTTTCTTCATATTTTATGTGGGATTTCTCTCCCTGAGGGCTAGCAGGTTTTCTTGCATTATCACCCAAAACCCACATCATAAACTATTTGCCTGACCTGCAAAGCGCCCTTCTCCTTTGATCTTAGCTGGACCGTACTCCCATTGTAACTGGATGCTGTCACCATTGGCCAGGGATCATGCTTGCCAGGGTAAGAACTCAGCGTTGGATGGGAATGTAGTCGGTGGCTACCCAACTTATACTGCATTCCCCTCCAACCCCACCACCTCAAAACCTGCTGGGGCATGTAATATCCAGCTCAAAGCCAGGTACATTCTATAAGACCACAAGACCATCAGTTATAGTAGCAGAATTAAGTCATTCAGTCCATCTAGCCTGCTCTGCCATTTCATCGCGGCTCATATATATACCTCAACCCAATTCTACTGCCTTCTCATGGTAATCCATGACCCCCTTACTTATCAAGAACCTATTATCTCTATCTTAAACAGTCCTAAGATGGTGCCAGCAAAATAGGCAATGTCCTACTTTTTTTTCTTCTTTTATCTTTTTTTTGGTGGAAGGTGGGATGAAGGTGTCTTCGTCAAGATCCACAGGGTAGCAGCGGCTGGTGAGCCTGCAGCAGGACTCTGGAATTGTCTCTGGAGGCAGCTGGGGAAGGGGTGAGCCCAGGGACCCGGTATCGGCTGCGACATCGGCGGCTTTGGTGTTGAGGTGGTTTCAGCCCAGCATCCAGCAGCCCCGGTATCCTTTAGGCAGCTTTTGTGATGTCTTCCTTCGTGGGACCAGTGATAAGATTAGTCCTTGGAGTGGCTTTTGCTTCTTTAATCATTCGCGGGATGAGGATGTCGCTGGCTAGGCAGCATTTATTGCCCATCTCTAATTGCCCAGAGGGCAGATGAGAGTGAACCACATTGCTGTGGGTCTGGAGTCACGTGGAGGCCAGAGTAGGTAAGGATAGCCCGTTTCCTTCCCTAAAGGACATTAGTGAACCAGAGGGATTTTTCAACAATCAACAATGGATTTATGGTCATCATTAGACTCTTAACTCCAGATACTTATTGAATTCCAATGCCACAAGCTGCCGTGGTGGGATTTGAACCCAGGTCCCCAGAATGTTATCTGGGTCTCTGGATCAACAGTCTTGTGATAAAGCCAGTAAGCCATTGTCTCCCTGATTCTGTGGAACCTTCTGGCCCAGTATTCTACCTGGCTTGCAGTCTTACTGCTTTTCCCAACCCCTGGAATCAGGAATCTAAGATTTAATGAAATATTTGTTCTTATCTATGGCCTTCAGTTATTAATATAGGTGCCATGATATGGTGACTTAAACATTTTTCACTGTCTTTACCTCCTCAAAGGATTTTAACAGATCACTCAGGCATGTTGATAAAGCCGTGTTGATTCACCATGTTTACCATGCATTTCTAAGTACTCCATAATCTGCCTTACTACTGGACTCTAAAATTTGACCAACATCCAAGGTCAGGCTAACCTGCCTATAGTTTCCTGTCTTCTGCCTCCCTCCCTTCTTAAACAGGGGGTGTTACATTAGCCATTTTCCAGTACTGTGGGACCATCCCCGACTCAAGTGATTCCTAAAAGATCACCACCAATCCCTCCATGATTTCCTCAGCTATCTCCTTCAGAGCTCTGGGGTGTAGTCATAGTCATAGAATCACAGGGATGTACAGCACTCCTGCCACTCCTCAGCCCATTGGCCCATCTGATCAAGATCCCGCTGTACTCTGAGGTAACCTTCTTCACTGTCACTACACTTCCAATTTTGGTACCATCAACAAACTTACTAACCATACCTCCTATGATCACATCCAAATCATTTATATAAATGATAAAAAGCAGTGGACCCAACACCAATCCTTGTGGCACACCACTGGTCACAGGTCACGAATCTGAAAGGCAACCCTCCACCTCTGTCTTCTACCTTCTTGCCAGTTCTGTATCCAAAAGGCTAGTTATAGAGTTATACAGCATGGAAACAGACCCTTCCATGCCAACCAAGTTTCCTAAACTAAAGTAGTGTCACTTGCCTGAAGTTGGCCCAGATCCCCCTAAACCCTTCCTATTCATGTATATGTCCAAATGCCTTTTAAATGATGTAAGTGTACAGTACTTGCATCTACCACTTCTCGCAGTTCATTTCACATACGACTCACTATCTGTATGAAAAAGTTGCCCCTCAAGTCCTTTTGAATTCTACACTTTCTGCGAGTAAACAGTGAGCAGGTTATTCAATTCAGTTGTAGAGGAAATAAATTGATTTATACAAATTGGATTGAAAAGTCCATTAAAGCAAACTATTAAAATTATTTTAATGGTTACAAAAACCTGCAACAACAATTATACTCATGGGAATGAGACTTCAAACACAAAGTTAATTTTCAGAGCCAGAAGTTCTTTAGTAAGAAGGGTAACTTAATAAAGCTGAAAACAAGTTTACCCTTGACTGAAGTAGGCTTGAGTTTTTCCCTTGGGTAATTAACTTAAATTCACATCTTAACAGTGATGCCTGTGAAGAGTACAGCAGCATTTCCAATCGCGATAAAAGGTTTCACCAACAGCACTTTCTGCACTTACTGTGCAGATCACAGAAGTGTTATGGTTCAGGGGAGGCATCATTATCTCATGCCAACCTCCTGCTTTATTGTGTATCCTTGCACATTACTTTTATCTAAGTCACCATCCATTACCCTCTTGAATGCGCCGGTTGCAAATGCCTCCACCACACTTCCAAGCAGTGTATTCCACATCCTAACTTCTTACTGAGTAAAAATGTTTTTTCCTCAATTTACCCTTGCTTACGGATCTCTAAATCTTGTTCCATTTATAAGTGGGAACAGTTTCTTCTGTCTACTTTAGCCAGCGTACTGATGAGTTTGAGAACCTCTATCAAATCTCCTCAACATTCTTCACTCCAAGGAGAACAGTCCCAACTTCTTAAATCCATCCTCATAATTAAAGTTCCTTATCCCTGGAACCATTCTTATCAACCACTCTGCACTCTCTCCAATACATATGCATCTTTCCTATAACTTGGCGCCCAGAAATGTACACAATACACCAGCAAGCATCTTGTACAAGTTCAACATCACCTCCTTGCTCTGGTACTCCATGTCCCTATTAATAAAGCAGAGAACAAGGAATACTTTCCCTACTGCTTGCTCGACCTGTCCTACCACTTTCAATGATATGTATACGTGTATACCCAGCCACATTTGCACCTACCCCCCTCTTAGTCTTGTACCCCTGTTTTATATTGCCTTTCAATGTTCTTCCTGTCTCATGCTTCTACATTGAAAGTCAGCTGTCACCTATCTGCCAACTCACCAACTTGCCAGAAAATGCCAGAAATTGCTGTCTTTGTTTCTAGCGATAACGGGGAGTTTTGTTAGTCTGGTTATAACTGAGCGCATTCACATGTGAATTGCACTGTTTTAAAGAGGGTAACGTAGCCAACATTTATTCCTAAGCAACATCACTAAAAGCACTTGCACCTGGTCATTATCACGTTGCTGTTTGTGGGATTATGCTGTGCTTAATTATCGGAGCAAAGGTTTTCGCAGCAACGATTATGCCCCAAAAGTAATGGAAACGAATGGTGCTATGTCAATGCCAGTTTGTTTTCCTCACCGCAGTTACCATGACTCTGTAATCCTTAGGCCCAGTGTTTGGACACCCTCACCCCACTCCACTACCTTGTTAAATTCACTGACGGGCCCAGGCATGATTTAAATTGGGTTCTGCTCAAAGTTTACAGTCAGTACATTCCACAACGCATGGTGCAGCCACTCTTCTCTGAGGGCCTGGTCCAGGTGACTTATCCACCTTCAGATCTTTCAGCTTCGCCAGCACCTTCTCCTTAGTGATGGCCACTGCACTCTTATCTGCACCCCGAACCCCTTGAAGTTCTAGTGTCGTCCACTATGAATATTAATGTAGAGTACACATTCAGTTCCTCTGCAATTTCTTTGATCTCCATTGTTATTTGTCCAATGTACATTTTCGTCTTTCTCACCTTATATATGTCTTTAGTGTTACTGATATTTCTTCTTCATCCAACAGTGCTATTTTCATTACCTTCTGGTTTTTAAAGACTTCCCAATCCTTTGATTTCCCATTAATCTTCACCACATTGCATGTTTTCTGTTTTGTTTTTATGCTGTCGCTGACTTCCCTTGTTAGTTATGATTGCCTCATCCTCCCTTTAGTATTTTGTTTCAGAACAGCGCCTTCCTTCCCCAGTACTGGAGTCAATAACCCATAGATTCAAACCCATTTCTCCCACATCACTTTTGAACCACAAAAATTACCGCCTGCTCTCTTATTATGTCAAGAATGAAATCTTTGGATTCTTTGAACCCAATTTATAAATGTGGGGTAGCATGACCAACCATGCATGCAATCACTTTAGGATGGCAGTATCTGCAAACCGCACTGCTAAAACCTGTTCAGGTTTTGCGACATACCAGTAAAGAGGAAGAGTGGTATGGAACATATCCAGCTGAAGTGGATCCAGGAAAATTTCAAAGCTATTACTAGATTTATACCACTGAAATGTTCCCTTCCATTGCATTATGCAAAGTTTGAAATTCAAACTATGCTTGTCACTGCCTTTTTGACCAACGATGTTTCATTAATCTTTGGTGCTATTTGTTTGCCAATAGTTTTGGACCTTCAAAGCTAATTGCAAATGATTTATTATTATATAGCCTTGCAAAAGCCAACTCTGTGCTCCTTCTGTTCATCTGATTTTACTCTACCCACTATCTGTCATTGCTGCCAAATAAAAATACAATATGCGGGTGATCATTTAATTTAATCCCTCACGTCATTAGGATCCAGTTCACGATGCAAACTGTTTAATTTGTCTCTGGGAACTGGAATCTGAAGCAATGTGCTCCAGGTGTGCAATGATGAGATTTTCTTTTAAAATTTAAATAGGTTTAGCATTTTGCCTGCATTAATGTAATATGTTTTACACTACCATTGCTTTCATAATTATAAATGTTTTCGGTAACTGAGCTCTGAATTCCCTTCTTCTGGCTTCAAGAATATAGAGTCATAGAGATGTACAGCACAGAAACAGACCCTTCAGTCCAACCCATCCATGCCAACCAGATATCCCAACCCAGTCGCATCCCACCTGCCAGCACCCGGCCCATATCCCTCCAAACCCTTCCTATTCATATACCCATCCAAATGCCTCTTAAATGTTGCAATTGTACCAGCCTCCACCACATCCTCTGGCAGCTCATTCCATACATGTACCATCCTCTGTGTGAAAATGTTGCCCCGTAGGTCTCTTTTATATCTTTCCCCTCCCACCCTAAACCTATGCCCTCTAGTTCTGGTCTTATGTTTAGGGTGAGAGGGGAAAGATATAAAAGAGACCTACGGGGCAACGTTTTCACACAGAGGATGGTACGTGTATGGAATGAGCTGCCAGATGCTATTTTAATACTCAAAATTACAAATGCCAATAAGTTATTTTTAAAAGGTATTTTAGAGCATTCAACTTCTGAACTAACTAATCACCAAGAAAGCTCAAAGAAACCAGACGTTTTTGTGTAAAAGCTGGGTTGATACTGAAGATGACTGGTACTAAAAATATATAATTCTGTTCCTAGTTTTGAACTTGCTCTGCAAAAAAGAGTTCATTATACCCTCATCAAAATTAATGGCCCAGAGCTTCTGGTCAAAGAACAGTTCTCCCACTTCATTACACTTTCACTTACCTTCAACCCTTCTCTAGCCTATTAAACTGCAATTTGCAGTGATTATAAACCCATTTCAGCACAGGGTCCTCAGTCGAAGTTCTGGGACTTAATGTAAGCAGGACAACATACAACATGCCATCTCAACCATTCAGATCATAGAAACCCTACAATATGGGAGCAGGCCATTCAGCCCACTGAGTCTGCACCAACCCTCTGAAGAGCATTCCGCCCAGACCCACCCCGCTACCCTATCCCTGTAAACCTGCATTTTCCATGGCTAATCCACCGCACCTGCACATCTTCGGATTGTGGGAGGAACCCAACCACCCAGCGGAAATCCACGCAGGCACAGGGAGAAACGCAAAATCTATACAGACAGTTGGTTGAGACTGGATTTGAACCCAGGTCTCTGGCACTGTGAGGCAGCAGTGCTGACCACTGTGCCACAGATTGGAGAACTCCTTCAGTGCATCTAAAGCCGGAAGTGCAAATTAAATTATTTCTGTAGCCTTAGGGTGTAGGTTTGCTCGCTGAGCTGTAGGTTTGCTATCCAGACGTTTCATTACCTGGCTAGGTAACATCATCAGTGGCAACCTCTAAGTGAAGCAAAGCTGTTGTCTCCTGCTTTCTATTTATATGTTTGTCCTGGATGGGGTTCCTGGGGTTTGTGGTGATGTCATTTCCTGTACATTTTCTGAGGGGTTGATAGATGGTATCTCGATCTAGGTGTTTGTTTATCTATCCTGGGACAGGCTAAGCAAAGACAACCCAGAAGAATTCCTAGAGGCCCTTCAACCACAACGCCATAAACAAATACACAGATCTAGATACCATCTATCAACCCCTCAGGAAATGAACAGGAAATGACATCACCACAAACCCCAGGAACCCAATCCAGGACAAACATATAAATAGAAAGCAGGAGACAACAGCTTCGCTTCACTTGGAGGTCGCCACTGATGATGTTACCTAGCCAGGTAATGAAACGTCTGGATATCAAACCTACAGCTCAGTGAGCAAACCTACACCCTAAACCTCAACCTGAGCTACAAACCTTCACAAACCTTGCAAAAAATATTTCTGTAGCCTTTGGTGAATATCCACTGGGAAAGTGCTGAAAGTTCAAACCTTTCAAGTTATGTGAAAGCCAGTGGCTGCAGTCTCTGTAGGTGACCACTGTTCCACCACTGGCAGTCAGTGACAGGCAGAACGTGTTGGCCAGCAAGTGGGCCCAGAGACATATTTTATACAAGGAATCCAATCAAGTGGCTGCCAGCTAGGATGCAGTCCTTATGAAGGTAGATAGGACTGGCACTTCTTGGTAGCAAACTATCAGACAGCCAGCACCAGGAGTTGTATCCACTGCTAGGGCTGCTCTTGCAGAAAGATGAATTATTGATCCTCAAAGTCAGGCACCTGGTGTCTGGGGATGTCAGAGCTAGTCAGGCAGGTCCAAGCAAGAAGGTGGATCCATGGGGCCTAGTGGAGGTCAGAGATGGAAGGCAGTGATGTTGCCACTGCAGAGGCCCCTCCACTGTCAAAAGATCACTAAATGGAAGCAGATTTGTCCCTACTTCCAAGCCATCCTGGAGGTTGCCACATCTCACTGGAGAGTCCATGTGGTAGAGGGCAACACCTCACACATTGGGCTGGTTTCCAGTAACGGTAGGAATTAGGCTTCAGGCACTAGCCAGATGGTCTGCAGGCAGAAGACATGAGGCATGCTGCCATCCTGAGCTTTTCCACTTCCTAACCTGTCCCAGTAGAGACAGTCAAATTTGGCCCTTATCTGTGCACAATGTGCTGCAAGAATGAAGCTTCTGATCAAGTAGATCAATGCAGACAGCAACTTCCAGATTTCAATGTTTCATCACCCCATGTAAACACCAGAAGTTGCTGTTCAATCCATTCCTTGATAACACCAAAGGCTGACAGCATTAATACTGCACAATCCCTGCCTTCAGCTTCATGTTGAAATTGCTGTTCACCATCTTGTAATTTCACTTGGCTTCAGCATTTTCTCACTACTTTCATTTTTAATTTGTTTGTCTTTTGTTCAAAATAATTCTTTCGGACAATTCAATTACTGTTTGCCATTTTCAGTCCCTGTTCTTTAAGTTTTTCCTCCTTTTGTCTTTGTGTTTTTCAACAGTTTCTTCACTGAGTAGTTCCTCACCTCAATCATATCGATTTTTATCTCCACTTCCCCTTTACTTCGCCTCCAAGTTTACCATCCTCCTGTACTCAAGGACACGTGTGACCTTGTCAATTCCAGTGATCTCCCACAAAGACAAAAATTGCTGGAAAAACTCAGCAGTTCTAACAGCATCTGTGGAAGAAAATGGAGAAAACATCTACCCTTCTTCAGAACTGCCATCCCGTGCTCTCCCTGCTCCATAGTTCTGACTCCTGTTAAGATCCTTATAGAGACCAGTAAGATTTAAAGCCCCAGTGACTGACATAAGGAATCACAGGGCAAGATTTCACCTTTTAAGACTTTTCCTAAATGCTTTAATATTAATCTATCTGAGCATTATTGAGAAGATACTAAACTACAGAAAAGGTATTTACTTCCCCTAAACACTTTTTCACAACTGGAAACCCAATTTACGTTACACCAAGCTCTCAACAACAAGGTACTCTTTTAGATTAAACCTTTCCTGCTGTTTAAACAGTTCCCTTCTCCTTACTGTCAGGATGACCTTTCCAGCGTTCTTCTTTTGCACAAAGTCCATTTTTGTCAACTTTCTCAGCACAGTTGAATGGGCTTTCAGTTGCAAGATCCACCGTGGTGACTCTTAGTTCTCTAAAAGTCCCATCTGTTTTATCTTCTTTCAGTGAGGAAAATTGACTCTTAAAATATCCTGCTCTTACAGCTGTTGCTTCCTTGCTTTCAACACATATGACAGTGTATTTATCTATCTGCCTGCCTGTCTGTCTGTCTACCTATCTGTGTGTCTGTCTGTCTATCAGTCTATCTATCTGGCTATCAGTCTATCTACGTGGCTGTTTATCTATTTCTCTGTCAGTGTGTCTCTCTGCCTGTCTGTCTCTTCTGTCTGTCTGTCTAACTGTCTATCTCTATGGCTATCTGTCCATTCTGTGTATCTATCTACCTAGCTATTTCTATAGCTGTCTATCAGGGTCTCCTGAAATGTAAGTCTGCAAGAAACAAAAATAACTGCTTCTCTCTTTGTGTACAAGTATGAATGCTAACACTTTAAATAGGGCTTGACCTGGTACCGTTATCCCCATGGCAACCAAATCACATGGGCCTGTCATCAGACAGAGGCAATATGAGTCACATGCTACACTCTGCAACTCCAGTTTAAACCTTATCATCTAATAAAACCACACTTATGTAACAATACACAAACCAAACCCTGTGCTGTCCCTTGAGAAAAAAAACTCTTTTCTTCCCAAAAACTTCCGACTATATTTTCAAAAACCTAACTGCAATTTGATGTTCTTATTATGACAAAAGCCTTTTTCAGTCAGACCTTCTCTCGCTATAGCTTCTCAAATTATTTTGATGAGGAAAGTGAATATACCACAGCTACGTTTGTGGATGGCACAAAAATAGGTTGAAAGAAAGGCAAGTGGTATGGGTGACAGTGTCTGCAGAGCAGTATGCATTTTGGCAGGAGGATTGCCGGCACTGAATATTATTTAAATGGAGAAAGACTGTAGAAAGCTACAGAGGGTTTTCCACAGAAGGTGGTACACAAAGGAATGAGCTGCCAGTGGAAGTTGTTGAGGCAGGTACATTAACAACATTTAAAAAAATATAAAGATTGCAGATTTCTTCCCGGAAGGACATTAGAGAACCAGATGGGGATTTTTCAATAATCGTCAACAGTTTTGTGGTCCTGGTGCATGGTGGCTCAGTAGTTAGCACTGTTTCCTCACAGCGCCAGGGTCCCGGGTTTGATTCCAGCCTCGGGTGACTGTCTGTGTGGAGTTTGCACATTCTCCCCGTGTCTGAGTGGGTTTCCTCTGGGTGCTCCAGTTTCCTCCCACAGTCCAAAGATGTGCAGGTCAGGTGAGTTGGCCATGCTAAAATTGCTCATAGTGTTTAGGGATGTGTAGGTTAGGTGCATTAGTCAGGGGTAAACATAGAGTACTAGGGTAGGGAAGGGGTTTGGATGGGATACTCTTCGGAGGGTCGGTGTGTCTGTAGGGATTCTATGAGAAAAGGCAGTTGGAAAGATACATGGTTAGGAAAGAATTAGAAGGATATGAGCCAAGTGCAGGGGGATGGGGTTAGCTTAGATGGACATTTTGGCTGGCATTGACCAACTCGGGCCAAAGGGTCTATCTCCAAGCTGTATGACTCTATGTACAGAGAGATTTAGGAGTCCTCACACATGAATGACAAAACACTAGAATTCAAGTTCAGCAGGTAATAGAAAATTCAAATGGAATTATTTCACACTGAACAGAGTATAAAAGTAGAAAGGTTTTGCTAAAACAATACAAAGCACTAGTCAGATCACAGCTGGAATACTGTGAACAGTTTTGGGCCCCTTACCAAAGTGAAGATACACTGACAATGGAGAAAGTCCAAGGAAGATTCACTAAGCTTATAGCCAGGTATTGAGGGATTGTCTTAAAAAGAACAAAGAACAAAAAAAATCTACAGCTCAGGAACAGGCCTTTCGGCCCTCCAAGCCTGAACCAATCCAAATCTACTGTCTAAACCTGTCGCCCAATTCCTAAGCATCTGTACCCCTCTGCTCCCCACCTACTCATGCATCTGTCCAGAGGCATCTTAAATGAATCTACTGTGCTTGCTTCTACCACCTCTGCTGGCAACGCGTTCCAAATGCCGACCACCCTCTGTGTAAAGTACTTGCCGTGTGCATCCCCCTTAAACGTTTCATCTCTCACCTTGAAAGCGTGACCTCTCATTATTGAATCCTTCACCCTGGGAAAATGCTTATCTCTATCTACCCTGTCTGTACCCTTCATGATTTTGTAGTCTTCAATCAGGTCCCCCCTCAATCTCTTTTTTTCTAATGAAAACAAACCTAACCTACTGAAACACTCTTCAAAGCTAGCACCTTCCATACCAAGCAACATCCACGTAAACCTTCTCTGCACCCTCTCCAAAGCGTCCACATCCTTTTGGTAATGTGGCGACCAGAACTGTACACGGTATTCTAAATGCGGCCAAACCAAAGTCTTGTACAATTTTAACATGACCTGCCAGCTCTTATACTCAATACCCCATCTGATGAAGGCAAGCATACCATCTGCCTTCTTGCCCACTGTATCCACCTGTGCAGCAACCTTCAGGGTACAATGGACCTGCACTCCCAGATCTCTCTGCTCATCAACTTTTCCCAAGGCTCTTATTCACGGTATAATTCGCTCTAGAATTAGACTTGTCAAAATGTATCACCTCACATTTGCCTGAATTGAACTCCATCTGCCACCTCTCTGCCCAACTCTCCTGTCTATCTATATTCTCCTGTATTCTTTGACAGTCCCTTATGCTTTTTGTGACTCCATGTCTTCTGCAAACTTACTGATCAGACCAACAGTGCCCTCTTCCAGATCATTTATATATATCACAACCAACAGTGGCCCCAGCACTGATTCCTGTGGAACACCACTGGTCACCTTTCTCCATTTTGAGAAACTTCCTTCAACTACTACTCTCTGTCTCCTGTTGTTCAACCAGTTCTTTATCCACCTAGCTAGAACACCCTGTACACCATGTGACTTCACTTTCTCCATTAATTTACCATGGGGAACTTTATCAAATGCCTTACTAAAGTCCATGTATATGACATCAACAGTCCTTCCTTCACCTATCAACTTGGTCACCTCTTCAAAGAACTCTATTAAGTTAGTAAGGCATGATTTCTGATGCAAAAAAACCAAGTTGCCTATCACTGATAAGCACATTCTCTTCCAAATATAAATAGATCCTTTCCCTCAGTACCTTCTCCTGCAACTTTCGCACTACCCTTCTTGGGGACACAACATGAGCAACCCTCCAGTCCTCTGGCACCTCACCTGTATTTAAGGATGCCACAAAGATATCTGTCAGGGCCCCAGCTATTTCCTCAGCAACCTGGGATAGATCCCATCCAATCCTGGGGATATTTCCACCTTAATAACCTCTAGCCTACCCAACACATCTTCCCTACTTATGTTAATGTGATCCAGACTAATGAAACTTCTATCTCTAATCTCAACATTCATCATGTTCCTCTCCTCAGTGAACACTGATGCAAAGTAATCATTCAGAATCTCACCCATTTTCTCCGGTTCAACACACAGCCTTCCTTCATTATCCTTTAGTGGACCAATCCTTTCTCTAGTACACTAGGTAAAAGCAATGACTGCAGATGCTGGAAACCAGAGTCTAGATTAGAGTATGCTGGAAAAACACAGCAGTTCAGGCAGCATCTGAGGAGCAGTAAAATCGACGTTTTGGGCAAAAGCCCTTCATCACCCTTACTTCTTATAGAAGAATAAAAGGATTTGGGATTTTACTTAACTCTGCTCACTAAAGCTATTTCATGACCCCTTTTAGCCTACTTGATTCCTCATTTAAGACTGGTCCTACTCTTCCAATATTCCTCCAGGGCCCATTCTGTTATTAGTGCGTGAACGTTATGTACGCTTCCCTTTTTCTCTTGGCTAGTCATATAATTTCTCCTGTCATCCACGGTTCACGAATCTTGTCTTTCCTATCCTTTGCTTTCAACGGGACATGCCTATCCTGCACTATCTTTAAACTATCTTAGAAAGTCTCCTACATATCAAATGTGGACTTCCCTTCAAATAGCTGTGTTCAATCCATGTTTCCCAGCTCCTGTCTAATTTTGGTATAATTGGCCTTGGCCCAGTTTTAGTACTTTTCCCTTAGGACCACTCTCAACTTTGTCTACGAATATTCTAAAACTTGTAGGATTGTGGTCACTATTCCCAAAGAAATACCCCACCACAACTTCTACCACCTGGCCTGGCTCATTCCCCAACACCAGGTCTAAAATGGCCCTTCCCTCGTCGGACTATTGACATACTGCTCTAGAAAACTCTCCTGGATGCTTCTTACAAATTCTACCCCATCCAGACCTCTGATGCTAAGCGTATCCCAGTCAATGTTGGGAAAATTAAAATCTCCCATCACTACTACCCTATTGCCTCTACATCTTTCCATAATCTGTTTACCTATTTGTTTTTCTACCTCACACTCACTGTCGGGAGGCCTGTAATACAGCCCCAACAATGTAACTGTACCCTTCTTATTTCTCAGCTCCACCCATGAGAAGAGTTTGAGTAGTTTGGGTCTGTACTCAGTGGAACTCAGAAGAATATAAGGTGACCTTTTGAAACATACATAACTCTTAGGGGACTTGACAGGGTAGATCTGGAGAGGTTGTTTTTCCTTGTGGGAGAGTCTAGGACCAGAGGGCATCATCACAGAGTAAAGGTCTCACATTTAAACCAAAGAGAAGTAATTTCTTCACTGAGGGTGATGAGTCTGTGAAATTCTTTACCACAGACTGCTGTCAACATTGGGTCACTTAGTATACGCAAGGCTGAGACAGACAGATTTTTAATCAGTAAGGGAATCGAGGATGTAGGGAAAGGCAGGAGAGTTGGGTTGAGAATGGTATAATTCTGCTTCTCCGTCCTACAGTCTTACTTTTGCATTTTCTATCGCCTGCTCTGGGCACTAAGTTTGAACCAGACTGCTCACAACCTTAAACCCGAGTCAAATCAGAACTGACCTCCCAATACAATGTGGGTCAATCTTAACACGGATGGAAGAATCAAATGTACAGCCAAATACGTTTTTGTTGTGTTAGCAGTGGCTCAGTGATAGCACTCTCACATCTATGAGGAGGTGTGAATTCAAGCATCATTTCAGAGAGTAAAGCACAATTTAAAACAAGTCTTCTGTGCAGCATCAGTGCACGATTATGGATATTATCTTCCAGCTGGGCCAGCAATCCAAGGCTACACTTGGACGTTAATGAGTCCACATGACTTACCAAAGAGGAGCAGTTATCAGCCAATTTTACAAGCATTACTAAAAAACAATTTCTCCTGCACTTTGTTGCACCTTGATGAACACAAATTGATTGTGTTTCTTATGTTACAATAGTGACTGCATCAGAACATGAAAATGTTAGTTGTTTGCAAAATGCAGTCAGAGGTCTTAAGGCATTGGACACAACTTTCTGCTGTTTCTTCAAGATGTAGGCCAAAATGAGTAGGATGCCCTCAGAGCTTCCAGCAAGAACTGCCCCCTAATCTTGTACACCTAAATGGACACTGGGTAGGCTCTTTTGCATTTCATTATCCCATTACAGCGATGGCCCTCAAGCCCTAAAGCTGACAAGTTAATCAAGGGCCAGACGCCTCTGGGAGTATCAAGGGCACCTCAGGGTCCAAGGCCGTTAGCTACACTAAGGCACAGTGCAACAGGCACAGACTGTGACGTGTTGGTGCAGGTCAAGAGCAGAAGGAGGTCAAGGGAACAAAGGCAAAGACATGTAGCTACCACTCCCCTGATCCCTAATCCGTGCCCTGATCATGCCAGTACGGTGTGGTCAGGATGACTGCCACTTCTCTCACCTGCCAGCAACAGAGTCAGTCATGGTGATGGTATGAAGAGACCCTGAAATGATTATTAAATGATCATTAAATGGCCTTAATTGGCAGCAAGTCAGGATCATTGAATGTGGACGATTTTGCTCAGAGCTTAATTTCTGAGGAGACAAGAAGACAATGGGTATCTCCCCAATGTCAATCCCCTGACTATCTGCCCTTCTTGCACTACTGCTTCTCAAGAGGGAATTATGTTCCTATAATCATTATGTTCTTTCATCATTAGAGAGCCCAATATTGCATTGCACCCCCTTTTTAAAGTGGATAGTTCATTGGCCGACCTCACCCTAAATGATGGACAACTTTGTCAAGCAGTACTTCACTCTGAAACCACAGCAGTAGTTTCAAAACTTATTCTTCACATTAGCTGTCCGATTTTCCAGCAATCCATGTGCGTGATGCCTGTGGTCTGAGCTGTGCCACCCTTAAGCACATTGAGTGCTGTGTGAAAAACATTCATACAGTTTGTTTTAAAGAAGCAATCAGGAAGAGATAAAGCTTTGTCACGAGTCAGCTCATGTTCTTGGTCAGAGGTGAAATCCCCTGTCAGTGCAACAGCGTTGACTTGCCTTTGAGAAATCATAGAAATCCCTACAGTGTGGAAGCAGGCCATTCAGCCCATCAAGTCCACACCGACCCGTGGAGGAGCATTCCACCCCCTGCATTTCCCATGGCTAATCCACCTAGCATGCATACCTTTGGACTGTGAGAGGAAGCTGGAGCACTTTGAGGAAACCCACTCCGACACAAGGAGAATGTGAAAACTCCACACAATTGGCCAAGGCTGGAAATGATCCTGGGTTCCTGGTGCCGTGAGGCAGCAATGCTAACCACTGAGCCACCATGCCACCCCTAATGGGCAGTCAGCCAGTACACTGGAATAACCACAGAGGCTGCCTGTAACCTTTCTTGTGTTTCATTTCTTGTGTTTCATCACTTCCTTCATACTTATAATGATTGTCAAACTCTCTGCATCAGTTTACAGTTATGCTTATACTGGACATGGGCTTTGCTGTTTGCTTACATCAAGTTAGATTTGATGCTTTCAGACTGTAAAATATGGAATACTTCCCACAAAGTAACCAATGTGACCATCGCAAAGAACATTACAGGGATGTACTATGGCTACGATATCAACTGGGAGTTGACTCATGGGGTGGAATTTCACCATTTTGTTTCTAAGTGTGGGGTTGAGAGTGTTATGTAGCGATTAAGATGTCAACCTCACTGGCAAGATAACTCACCAGATCACCCACCAGTCATCTTGACATGTAAGTATCCCGCCCAATCACAGACACTGACGAGCTGGTTCACCAAAAGATGTGAGCCAATCAGAGGCTAGCAGTTTCTGGGTCTGAAATTCTGCCAGTTGAGACCCACTCCTTGGGGCATCCAGAAACCAGAAAATGGGATTTCTTTCGCTTCTCGTGGGTTAGGGGGAATGGAGAGAAGGCGTTCAGAGAGAAGGCAAATGCGGATTTTTTAAAGGTTACACTCTGTCCCTCCCCCATCTGTGCTGTTTTTGCTTTTCTCAATGTCTTGTTGACAGATTAATTCATCTCATTAATGTTTAGGTTCCTATCTTACCAAACTAGCTGGACTTTGAGAATTTTCAATCTGCAAATCTGAGCAGATACCTGGCAACTTCATCTCACCACTTGCTCTGAAGGACCATTATGTTGGACACCAGGTACTACTCAGGGCATGCTCCAGCGGACACCGTCAATATGCCCCCTACATTCTAGAAAAAGAGGAAGGCAGGTATTAAGGGAGATGAACGTGGGTGGCACAGCTGCTCCTGTTTGTGCAGATGGGGAAGTGACCTGAGTGAGGGAGTGGGCAGCACAGAAGTTATGCAGGGTTCAGGATATTGGGTGTGAGAGTGAGAGTGGGAGAGTTTGAGCCTGGGGAGGATGTGGGTACAGTAGCAGAGATAGAGTGTGAAGTATCAAAGGAAATGTGGTGGCAAATGCACAAGCAAAGTGATGCAGATCATTAACTTTCTTCCCACAGCGGTGGGCCTTCCTCCAGATGGGTGCTCAAATTCAGGTGGCTAACTCGGATCCAGCTGGCATTGAATAATATCTTGGCTACCAAGCTGGTCCTCAGAACAGAGGAAGTCTCACCTGTATGTCACTCTGTGCAGCAGGATCTCCAGATTGCTGCCTGCAAAGCAGGGCATGGACCACTTCCTGCCCACCATGTCCCAGGAATATGTCAGGACTATGCAGGGAAGCTCTGGACTGTTAGTGTTTGCCCTGACGTTTAAGGATGGCACCAGAGCAAGAGAAGCTGGTTAATTCTATGATATCCTAGCAAGGGTGAGCTGTTTCAGAAGTGGCGAGTGGTGACTGGAATTAGATGTGAGAATTTCTTTGGGACAGTGTAGGTAGTTAATAAGTTAAGAACAGCAAGACATGGCAAGGACATTTGGTCTTGCAGTGAAAAGCCCTCAAAAAACAATGACGCAAATTGCATTTAGCCAATTAAAACATATGGTTCAGCCCATAGTGAATTGGTAATCAATTTTCCAGCGGTCCATCTAGTTTTTTTTATTGATTTTGGCTACTGTATTCACAATTTTTAATTTCAAACTAGATGAAACTGACAGTTTCCAAAAAATGTTTGTCACTATCCTTTCGTGAAGGTCAGAAAGAAGATGGGATGTGAAACATCATGTCAGTTCATGAACCTTATGCAAACAGGCGTGATCTGTGTGGACTTCAGTAAGGTGTTCGACAAGGTACCCCATGGGACACTGATTAGCAAGGTTAGATCTCATGGAAAACAGTGAGAACTAGCCATTTGGATACAGAACTGGCTCAAAGGTAGAAGACAGAGGGTGCTGGTGGAGGGTTGTTTTTCAGACTATTGGCCTGTGATCAGTGGAGTGCCACAAGGATCGGTGCAGGGTCCACTACTTTCAGTCATTTATATAAATGATTTGGATGTGAGCCTAAGAGGTCTATTTAATAAGTTTGCAGGTGACCCCAAAATTGGAGGTGTAGTGGACAGAGAAGAAGGTTATCTCAGATTACGACAGGATCTTGATCAGATGGGCCAATGGGCTGAGAAGTGACAGATGGAGTTTAATTTAGATAAATGCAAGGTGCTGCATTTTGCAAAAGCAAATCTTAGCAGGATTTATACCCTTAATGGTAGTGTTGCTGAACAAAGAGACCTTGGAGTGCAGGTTCATAGCTCCTTGAAAGTGGAGTCGTAGGTAGATAGGATAATGAAGAAGGCATTTGGTATGCTTTCCTTTATTGGTCAGAGTATTGAGTACAGGAGTTGGGAGGTCATGTTGTGGCTATACAGGACATTGTTGGGCCACTGTTGGAATATTGTGTACAATCCTGGTCTCCTTCCTATCAGAAGGACATTGTGAAACCTGAAAGGGTTCAGAAAAAATTTACAAGGATGTTGCCAGGGTTGGAGGATTTGTAGCTGAACAGGCTGGGGCTGTTTTCCCTGGAGTGTCGAAGGCTGAGGGGTGACCTTATAGAGATTTATAAATTCATGAGGGGCATGGATAGGAAAATAGACAAAGTCTTTTCCCTGGGGTGGGAGAGTCCAGAACTAGAGGACATAGGTTTAGGGTGAGAGGGGAAAATATAAAAGAGACCCAAGCGGCAACTTTTTCATGAAGAGGGTGGTACGTGTATGGAATAGAGCTGCCAGCGGATGTGGTGGAGACTGGTACAATTGCAACATTTAAAATGCATCTGGATGGGTATATGAACAGGAAGGGTTTTGGAGGGATATGGGCCGGGTGTTGACAGGTGGGACTAGATTGAGTTGGGATATTTGGTCGGCATGGACGAATTAGACTGAAGGGTCTGTTTCCATGCTGTACATCTCTACGACTTTATGACTCTATGTTCGATCTTCATGCCCATTGTCAATAAAATATGTTGTTGCTTGTGGATTCAGTTTTTAGCTTCAGAGTTTTATCATAAAAATCAAACAACCATTCTCTAATATTATGTAAGTAATGTGTAGTTCCTAATGTTACCATTAGTTAAGGCACTTGACTACATTTAATTACTCATTATCTTGGAGATCACTCAATAGCAGCTCAGTCAAAATGCTTTGCAAGTTTTATTCTCCTCCAGTGACTCAACTTTGAATAATCAAGTGCCTTAGCTGTCAGATCAATCAACACTTACTGCTGATGCTGCACAACAGCGTGGTAAGACATATACTTCAGCATCAAAGGCAATGAACTTCTCAGTGATATTTTTGGTTCTTAACTATTTAAATAAATGGCAGCACATTCTTCACTCTCACTGACATTCGATATTCTATGTGATCATATACTGAGAGAATCAACACCTTTATTCATGGCAAGTGATAAAGAACAATGGGGTACATTAAACCTTCGTCGCATCATTCTATTTTCTGATCCAATCTCCAAATTCAGGCTCCAATAGTTACACGTCCTCAAAGTATTACAGAGATCTTCTTTTGTCTTCATCTCCAAGGTTTGGCGCTTCGTATTCATTTCCAAATATCAAAACAGTCGTGGTTGGTGCTATTGTAAATTTTTAAGGATAATACATATTTTATGAAAAGGCTATTTTTTTGAAAAAGGGGAATAAGCAACCACTAGTGGTTGAAACATTCCACTGTCTCAAGAGGAAATAAAAGGTTACCTTGCTGACTGATACTAGCTCAGTAATCTTAAAGAGACTAACTTAAAACAGATATCTAGACCACGAAATATCCACTGTGTCACAATACACTGGAGTGGTGCCCTGGAAAACAAGCCGCATTTCTCTTGGAGTTGTCACAAATGGGAAAAGATTTAATCAATCACTCCAAAGCCCCCAGTTCACCTGAGTGATCAACATTGGATAAAATAAAAAAAACTCACCATGTTTCTGTACTTAACAAGAAAATATGTTAATTCTGAACAACCTGTCTTCAACCAATGTCAGTTAGCAAGCAGAAATTGCCAACTTATAAGTTTACAACTTAAAGTCTGACTCTTGATAAATTCTGGCCTTTCACCTAATGGGAGATATACACATAGACAGGCAAAGTGTAAATACCAAGAGTGGAAAAAGAAATTAAAATTTCAGGAAAATGCAGTTTAATAGCACTAGTTTGGACCACAGATTTTGCTGGGAGGTTTCTTTTGGTGTCTTTAATTATTTTTTTCATTTGCTGTTGATTCATGGTTGCTTACACACTGCTGGTTCTCCTTCATTCGCTGTTTGATGATAATTTGTCCCTTCAGGTGTCCTTGAAGGTGTTTTAAATCTCCCTTCAACGGGAGATTTGCAAAGAAAAGAGTAACTGTTAACTGTTATTGGAGGACTTTCTGAGTATATCTGTATAAGTGAGAGAGAGACACACACTGAAAGAGTTTTTTGATGCTTTCTCTTTGCACTTTAGATGGTCCTCTGACTCTACATTGCCATGATTACCTGGTCAGGACCCAATCCGATCACTATTGTAAAGCAGTTTTGCCTTATTTCAGAACTCATTGGTTCTCTAGCGTTTACCTCTGCTGTCGGTGCTCCAGAAAAAATGCAACATTGATTGATGGACAATGTCCTCCCATAAACACAATTTGGTGGGTATGACACAGGACCCCAGTTCTGAGGAGAGCGTGGAGTTGTTCACCAAGTGAAGATTTGTTGGAGATTATCAAAGTCAAGAAAGGTCTGGCCCATGTAGAAAGGGAGAGAAACTTCCCATTGGTGAAAGGCTGGATAGGGTGGGACTTTTTTCACTGGAGCGTAGGAGGTTGAGACAGAAGTTTATAAAATAATGGCAAGTATAAGTAGAGTTGATGGTAGTTCTCTTTTCCCTAAGATGGGGAATTTCAAGACTTTAGGCACATTTTTAAGGTGAGAGGAGAGAGATTTGAAAAAAGACATAACAGACAAATCTTTTACACAGAGGGTGGTTTGAGTTTGGGATGGACTTCCTGAAGAAGTGGTGGATGTGGGTACAATTACAACATTTAAAAGATGGATCCATTTGGATGGATACATACATAGAAAATGTTTGAAGGGCTATAGGCCAGTAGCAGGCAGATGGGACCAGTTTAGTTTGGGATTATGTTAGGCACGGACTTGTTGGACGAAAGGGTCTGTTTCAATGCTGTATGATTCTATGACTATAGCCACAAATTCTAAGTGATTGGTAGAAGGTGGAAAGGTAAAATTAGGAAAATATTTTTAAAGTTAAGAGTTAGGATCAGGACAGCACTGCCTGTTTTAATTATGTATGCCTTTCAAGGGGAATTGGACCAGCAGCTGAAAATACAAACAATTTCCATGTCTGCAGGGAAGGGATGGGGAAGTAGGATGAGCTGAATTGCTTTTGCAAAGAGTTGGCCTGGACACTAAGAACTAAGCAGCCTCCTTCCATGTCAATCACAATACATGTTTCTGTGCCATCTGACATATTACTGTCTGGTCATTTTTTTGATGTATTAAAATGAATGTTGGCATTAATACCATTATTCCAATTGTTTCAAAACCAAAGCCTGTTCCTGTAAATAACATCTTGCAAAACATCATAAAAAAACATATACAGGGCGAAACTACGATTCTACAGCATCAGGATTTAAAATCATCCTAATGCCTTACCTGAAGGGCTGTGTTGCATTATTCAACATCAGACATTCACAGAACACCATTCGTGGAACTGTGAGAGGATAAAACTGAATGTGCAAGTTGTCAAATGCGTTTCTGTCTCAGAGCTAGAAAGAGTTGTGAACATTTCAAATCTGGCTGGTTTCACAGCAGGCATGCTGAAGAAACATATGCAGATTGACACAGGAATACGTCACACAGACTGGGAACTGAAAGAAGATCTACATATAGATCACCAGTACATTACTCATAATATGATTGCCTCTCACTTCTGGTTTTTGTGACTGCAGCATGACCAAGGCCATAACCAGACATAACCATGACAAATTAAATGAAGAATTCTGAAGAGATAATGACTTGAGATCTCTCAGGTTAATAGTTTTATTGACTGCCGAGGCATCTTGCTTGGGTTACCTCTGAAAATTATAACACTGACAAGATTTCCAAGTCTCAAAACAATCAATATGATTCTCTAAATAACAACTGGAATTAACATTCTGCAAAGACTCTGATTTCAATTTCTTCTCGTTTCCCTTGATACGTATTGAGATGAAGTAGTAAAGAAAAGTAAGACAGTGTGTACATGATAATTATAGGAAGAAAATTACTTTTGGAGGAAACAGACAAGAGCAATAATTAGGATTGACTTGTCTTCAGATTTTAGTTTGCTTTGTCCTTAGATGCCCCAGTTTATCAAACTTAGTTCTCATGAAATCATTGGGTTTAATTTTCAAACCTCCCCCATTGCCACAGAGAATGGTAGAGATGGGAGGATTAACAATATCATCTCTCATTGATATAACACCTTCAACGTAGTAAAATATTCCAAGATACTAAAATACTGCACATTCAGTTTCTGTTCTGACATGTTGCCATCCATGTCCAATACCCTCCTAACCAAATTAATTTGGCTATATTTCAGTGGCTTATTTGAATCCTAATGATATCATTGACACGTGCAAGCAATTTCAACTATGAGCTTGAAACCTTAAAGAGCCTCAGTGCTGCCAACTGACAGCAACAAAGAGCCTGTTCAAGACAGCCCATGTCACCCATTTACAGAAACATTTTCAAAGAATGCCTTGGGCCTTCTATCGGCAATCACGGACAATAGTCATTTCCAAGGTGTCTTTGATGTAGGGGAGAGTGGCTAGGGTTTCTAGACGCGTTTTGTCTGCTTGTTTGGGTTTGCTGCTGAGAAATCGGCGGACATGTGTTCATCTTTTTTTGACCATGCTGTATAGGTGCTCTTTGTCATTCCTCTGTGCTGCAGTATGGCTCATTGAAATAATGTTCTGATGCAGCTTCATTTGTGGATGTTAGGATGATTGTTTCTGTAGTTTAGTATTTGGTCCGAATGTGTTGTATTCCTGTAGACACTGGTTTGAAGCTCCCCATTGGCTGTTCGCTCTACTGCAACATCTAGGAATGGCAGTTTGTTGTTGTTTTTCTCCTCTTTAGTGAATTTTATGCCAGTAAGGGTGCTAATGATGGTTTTGAAGGTTTCCTCTAATTTGTTTTGTTTAGTAATGACAAAGATTACATCAGAATTGACTGCCAGACTACTCAGACCTCTTGGCATCGTGGTAACCCACAAACCCAACAACACACTAAAACAGCAGCTAATGAACTTGAAAGATCCTATACAGATAACAAGAAACATGAAAGTCATTTACAAAATACCTTGTAAGAACTATAACAAACACTACATTAGTCAAACAGGCAGAAAACTACCCACCAGGATACATGAACATCAACTAGCCACAAAAAGATGTGACCCACTCTCATTAGTATCCTTACATACAGATGAGGAAGGACACCAGTTCAACTGGGACAACACATCCATCCTAGGACAAGCGAAACAGAGACATGCACGAGAATTCCTAGAAGCATAGCATTCTAACCGGAACTCTATCAATTAACTCGTCTACGTGGATCCCTCTGAGACAAAGAACAGTTAATGACATCACCACAGCAAATGACATCACCACAGGAACTGACGTCATCGTAGGAAATGACATCACCAACCTAAGGAAACCTAAACACATAAATAGAAAGCTGGCCACTAACACCAGTGCTTCACCGGAGGCTCACTGATGATGTTACCTAGCATGGTGACATAACGTCTGAAAATGAACCTTCCAGCTCAGTGAGCAAACTTGTATACAGAACTTTAACCTGAGCTACAAATCTTCTCAGAACTCACTTGTTCTATGCTCAAGTAAATAAAGGGTCACTTGCTGATAGGATACCTGCCTCTGTACAATTATTTCAGCCATAACTGAGGCCCTGGAGTTAAAAGCTCTGTGTTCCACTGTCTATGCTGCCAGAAGGCTTACTAGTTTATTTTGACTGCTCCCAGTTGCCATCCCAAGTTAATATTATGGCTAGAGGACAGACTCATGAGGCAGAGACAAGAGAAATTATCATGTGTATTGAAGAAATGGCAGAGACATTGAAAAAATAATTTGTGCCTGTCTTCTCAGTAGAAGACACAAGTTGCATACCAGAAATAGGTGATAACCCCTGGGCTAATAAGGGTATGGGAATTAAGAAATTAATAGCAGAAAAAAAATCTGAACTGGAGAAACTAAGAAGTTAAAATCTGACAAATCCCCGGGAACTGCTGGCTAGATTCTTGCATTTTGAAAGAGATATCTGCAGACCTAGTGGATGTATACTGCTTGTGATTCAGCCTCCCCACCAGCTCCAGCAGAGGCAGAGAAGATGTTGCAGAAATGCTGCTTTCCCATGTGTGATGATGTCAGGAGACACCGCATCAGCAGCTGAAGTTTCGCTCATACACTTTGGGTTAGATATCCAACTTTATTATGATAGGCAAACTATAAGACCATACATAGTACATAAGATACATAAGATGCAGAATTAGGCCATTTGGCCCATCGAGTCTGCTCTACCATTCAATCGTTGCTGATGTGTTTCACAACCTCACTCTCCTGCCTTCTCTCTGTAACCCTTGATCCCCTTACTATTCAAGAATCTATCCTTCGCTGTCTGAAATACACGGTATGATTTGGCTTCCACAGCCTGCTGTGCAATAATTACCACAGATTAACCACCGTCTGGCTGATGAAATTCATCCTCATCTCAGTTCTAAAGGGTTGTTCCTTCACTCTGAAACTGTCCCCTCAGGTCCTAGTCTCTCTGACTAGTGGAAAAAACTTTTCTATGTCCACTCTATCCAGACCTGTCAGTATTCTGTAAGCTTCAATGAGATCCCCCTGATCTATCTAAACTCCATTGAGTACAGATCCAGAGTTTTCAAATGCTCCTAATGTGACAAGCCCTTCAACCCTGCGATCACTCTTGTAAACCTCCTCTGGAACCCAATGGCAGCACATCTTTCCTTAGATACAGGACCCAAACTGCTTACATTATTCCAATTACGATCTACCAGAGCCATATACACTCTTAGCATTTACATCTCTGCTCTTGTACTCTAGCCCTCTTGAATGTGAAGCATTTACCTTAAAAACTGCAACTGAAATTTATATGTTAACCTTAAGCATGTCCTGAACTAGGATTCCTAAGTTCCTTTGTGCTTCAGATTTTCAAAGCTTTTCCCCCTTTAGGAAATAATCTGTGTCTCTATTCTTCCTACCAAAGTGCATAACCTCACACTTTCCCACATTGTATTCCATCTGCTAGTTTTTGTCCATGCCCTTAGCTTGTCCAAATCCTTCTGCAGCCTCCTTGCTTCCTCAACACTACCTGTCCTTCAAACATAGCAACAATGCCCTCAGTTCCTTCATTCATCAATGTATAGCTGTGGTCCCAACATGGACCCCAACGGAACTTCACTAGTCACCAACTGCCATCCTGAAAAGATCCCTTTATGTCTATTCTTTACCTTCTCCCAGTCAGTCAATCCTCTATCCACACCAATACCAAGTCCCCAATATCATGGGCTCTTCCCTTAAAGACCTTCTGGAAATCTAAATAGATCAAGTGGCACTCCTTGTCAGTCATGACGTCCCCTTGATGAAGCTGTGCTGACTTGGCCCTGCTTTACCATGAACTCTGCCCTATTTTACCATCATTTTGTCAATGGCGTCTAGAGG
Organism: Chiloscyllium plagiosum; assembly: GCF_037043375.1. Lineage (NCBI taxonomy): Eukaryota > Metazoa > Chordata > Chondrichthyes > Orectolobiformes > Hemiscylliidae > Chiloscyllium > Chiloscyllium plagiosum. The sequence goes on from NW_028270160.1 coordinate 54,655,846, forward strand.
TTCCTCAGTGATAGTGTTCTCCCTGGAGTGCAGCTCAAGATTGATTTGCACCCATCACTCCAACAATAGTCTCCCCTGCCTTTGTCTCTAACAGTAATGACCTTTGACTCTAATAGAACCATTACTTTTGCTGATGCATCTTTCTGATCCTTATTTGGACCTCGGTACTGATAAGATCAGATCAAAAGTGAGGGAAGGTGCAAAGTCATCTGCTTTTATTGCATTTTGAATCGAGTCTAGTTCAAGCTAACAATTTTGTATTGCTGCTTAGTTTATGAGTTATTAAAAACGGATTAGTACTGAAATGTTGATGCTGGTTAAAAATCATTCCCAAGGAAGCGGTTGGCTTCTACATAATGTTTTTAAGCCATTTAATATAAGAATACTCCAGAGCATAACTGCTACAGTACTACACCTTTGAATACTTCAAATTTTATGGTTCATTGCTGATACAGTTTTTAAAATCAAAAATTAAAACCATAGATCTGCAGGTAGAACTCTAACTTTCAAAGCCGAGTATCCTTGGAGAGATGTCAATTAACCCAGATCCTTATTTATTAATCACAGGTCAGGACCTCAAACTTCGAAATCCCCCTCATTTTTTAGAGTTTTTCCATTAGCTTCAGTCATCCAAGGAGCCACCTCAGGGACTGTAACTTAAATACCTCCTTCTGCGCTGTCGCATTCTCTGATTCTATGGTGCCATTATAAAAGGGATTCTTTTAACCAACCAAATCTGACACTCCACAAAAAACAATATCGCACCTTAAATGGGGGATTCGTACAGCAAGCAGATACCTTTGCTAAATGAAGCGAGTGCTCCAAAACAATGGTAACAGCATTTCACGAATGAAGAGCGCTCTCTGAAAATGAAGAGAACACTCCACAACTGAAGAGGATGACCCCACACACCCATTCAATTAAACAACCTCTTACTAAGTGAAGATGATGTTTAATTCAATGAAATTGGTGTTATCATACACTTAAATGGGGCACTAATAAAATAAGCCACTATTCAATTAAAATAACTCTCCATAAATGAAGATAATACTCTACACAATGAAGGAGAAAGTCACATGAAGTGATGACAATTATCCATCAATGAAGATGGAAATCCTATAGAGTGGTAAAGAGGTTAATTCTACATAATGAAATAAGTGAAGATGGTACTGCAATCAATAAAGATGGTATTCTAATTGAATAAAAATAATATCCATAGACGAAGATGGCACTCTCATATTGTGAACACAGCATTTCATACACTGAAGTTAAAAGCCCATTCATGAAAATGTGTATTCTGCAAATAAAGAGAATGCAATGAAGAATGCACCCAATAGCCAACTATGTAAGGACATGTTTCTCAGTACAGGGCACTCACGCATAATAAAGTACCACTACAATTAAAGGAACAGAGCACTCTGTAAACTCTTGTGCCACCTGTAATTACCATGGCAGTGAGGAATCGATGTCAGGTGGAAGACAGCAGCTCCTTTCCCATTATCTGAGAGGGCTGATTCTCAATTTCTGGCTTCACACTTCCATGCTACTGGTATTTGGTCCTTCCCTGTGGAGAGGAGTGAGCAGATTGCAGGACCTCCCAGTGGGATTGGTTCTGAGCTTGGCCATCAAGAGGTTCAGGCAGCATGAAGTCAATGGGGATTTATTTGCCTTTCTTCCTTGGCCAAGACCAAGCCCAAGTCTCCTGGAGGGAAAGTACACGCAGCTCACTGTTACACTGTAGATCTGCTAAGTCTGATGGCACTAGGGAGATGGTCGGCTGGAATGTATCATCCCACCTTGCAAAGCCATTTTAATCTGATTAATTAAGTTTCTTTAAGAGTTTTGATTTTTTTTTTTCTTTCTGTAATTCAGTGTTGTTTTCAGAAAGAACTTAATTCCTTTATATTGGAAAACATCTGCTTGGATGCTAAGAGGTATAAATGAATATGACACTCATCCAATTAAAGATAGCAATCACTAAAGGAGAAAATGACATTATTATTCGATGAAGATAAATTATAAAGAAAAATGCTACAGTGATGAAATTAAGAGGGTACTTTCATAGAATGGTGAAAGCACTGCTTAAATGAAAGTACAATTCCATTTAATGTAGAAGGTACTTCCATCAACAAAGATGGCACTCCCATACTATGAACAGGGATCTCATATAATGAAAATAGCACACCATGAAACAGAAGTGTGCTCCCTCACATGTATATGAACGTTTGAATTAAGAACAGGAGTAGACCATTCAGCCTCTTGAGTTTGAAAGACCATTAACTAAGATTGTGATGAATTTAATTCCTGCCTACTCCTGTTAACCTTTCAGTCCTTGCTTAATGACAATCCATCTGCCTCTGCCTTAAAAATATTCAAGCTATCTGCTTCCAGCATTTTTTCAGGGAGATAATTTCAAAGACTCATGACCCTCTGTGACAAAGTAGTTTGCTTCAATTCTGTTTCAAACAGACGGCACCTGATTTTTTTTTTAAATGAAGATAACTATGTGCTGTTTTGGTCTCTGGATTTAAAATAAGGACATAATTGCATTAGATGCAGTTCAGAGGAGGTGTACCCATCTGATTCCAGGGATTAGGATCAATTAGGATTCCTAAGATTATTTTATGACGAATAATTGGTCAACTTGGGCCTATATTTAAACATAATCTTATTGAAACATATAGGGTTCTGAGTGGTCTTAATAGAATGAATTCTGAAAAAGATGTTTTGCCTTATGGAAGAAGGTAGTACTATAGGATGGGATTTATCAATGAGTTGTATCCCATTTAAAATGAAGGTGAAAGAGATTGTTTCTTTTCTCTCAGCGTGTCATGTGCTTGCGGAATTCTCTGCTGCAGAGAACAGTGTAGGCAGGGTAATTGAAATTTTAAATGGCTGAGTTAGATGGATTCTTGATTTACAAAGGAATTAAAGGAGATATGAAGTAGATATATACTTCTATGTAAAGTAAAGTAAAAAGGAAAGTAAAAGCCACAATCAGGTCAGTCTTGTTCACATCAAATGGTACAGGATGCTCAAGAAGCTTAATGGTCTAATTGCTCCCAATTCATATGTTCGTATATACTCGCATGAAATCCAGATAACAAAATGAGAATGCACTCTCAGAAATGAAGAGATCTTGTCATTCAATGGAAATGCTATCTATTAATGAAGATGGCACATAATTACTCTGAAAAGAGCACTCATATACAATGAGGATGGCAACTCTACGTGAAGGAATATAATCACGATATGGATTGTCCTGTAAACCACATTTCCATTTCGCAAGATCCATGGCAGAAGAACAGCCCCATAAAATTGTATCTTACCAACTTTCTCTATTCTGAAGCCTTATTAAATTTTAAGTGTATCCTTGTAGCTTTCATCTTCTGGTAGGGCACAGGAGGGATCATCTCTGACTTGCTGTTGCTCAGTAGGAAGCCGGCAGGAGGAGGCTGTGTGTGAAGATTCTTTTCCTTATGACCTTTTCTCTTTCAGAACAATAGCTTAACCTCAGGAGTGAAAAAAGTGCACAGTTTCAGGTCCTAATATTCTGTTAGTGAAGAAAGGTGTAACAAAAATGTTTTGTGACAATCGAAGAAAGATTGTATGACTCCATGGGGTTTTCTTAGAATGTGCTATAGTTCATTATTCATGAAGGTGTTTTAGGATAATGAGGGCTAAAATTAAAGGATTTTTATTCAATTGTTCTGATCACTTTTGATATGTAGTAGGCTTTGATTATCACAAAATGTTTCTCCCTCCAAGTATCTACCTATTATGCATTATATATTGTTTTCTTCGAAGCTGTCTTGAAATATTCCTGTCCAATATGAGAGACATTCTTATTTTAACATTGCAGTCAATGGAAGTGTATAGAAATTAACTCTACGTTATCAAAATGTGAGCTGTCAATGTTCAAATTCCACAACTGAGACCATCCATGACCTGAAATGATCTTTAAAAAATAAACACCAATCAATAACAGTTGTATTAATCACCTGGCCATAAATTGAAGCAAGTTCACAAAACCAATGTGGAATACACAAAGCCATCTAACCTTTAAATTTTAAGATACGGTAACTGAATCAGATGACTAGGAATTTGAATCCCCATTCCAATTTGCACATGCCGAATAAATGATACATATTGGACATGAAAGATTTCTGGCAGAGTATCCCAACTTGGATAGACAATTTGACCAAACTCGGATTACACAAATGAACCCTATTTCAGCAGCTCCTTTGAGCAGCAGAAGAAAGAAATATGGACTGGTAATAACAACAAATTCAGGTAACAAATGAGTTCTTTCCCTCTGTCCTTTCAAATGAAGAAAATGCTGCTTAAGTCATAGACAAAAGGGTTAACTGACACACTGGAAGACCAAATATTTAATAAATGAATGATAATAGTACAGATTATTGAATGGTTAAACAATGCTTCTGCTGCTTGAAGTATTCTGATGCCCTACATTATTTAATAGAGTGATGTTGAACCTTTTGGTCGTCTGGTACATGTTCCTCATCTTTAAGAGGGGCCAACACTTGTCAACCAGGTAAGGATGAAGAAAAAAGGTGGAGAATAAAGGAATGGAGGAACTGTGTGTGACATATCTGACTACAGCATCAATGAATTCTATGCCAGTACCCACTCACCGACAGCTCATTTTCACTATGTCAATGACCATCACCATGTTTCCTCGGTCACGACGCTGAAATAAAACCACTGGAAAGCATACATTCCACACCAAGTTTAGATACCAAACTACTCAATACTTCATATAAAATGTAATTCATCACCCTTGTACGCTACATACAAGGCCTGTCTTCTTGTTGTCTTTACCTATCTTTGATGTGGTGCTATCTATTGAATGGGAACATGACTGGCACATGGTTGCTCACTTTCACTGGGGGAGAAAGCAGCTGGCCTTGCAGGATGACCATGACCAACTCTATACTGAGAAAGCTGAGTTTTGAACGTCACCTTCTTGGTAGCATGGGGGCAGCAGTCATTGGCTGGCAGTCAGACAACCGAAAAGGCACTGGAGAAATGGCAGTGGTAATCCTGCTTGGATTGATAAGTGGCCAGTAAACTTTGTGTCATGCAAGTGTCAGCCAATGGCCAACTCCAACAAGAATGTCCTGTGATCGATCTTTCACACTCAATGGCATTATCCTTATTGAATCACCAACATGCTAAGGGTTGCCTCATATCTCCTCAAAGCATGTTTAATATCTACAACGTCTACTTGATGGATGAGCAGTGCTCTGAAAGCTGCACTTCTAAATAAATCTGTTGGACTATAACATGATGTTGTGTGATTTTTAATACTATCTACAACATACAACTCAGGAATGTGTTGGAGAACTCCCCATTTGTCTTAATGAGTGCATCAAAATGCTCAACACTGTCCAGAACAAAGCAACTCACCTTGACTGGCATCACATGAGCACCTTCAACATTCATTCCCTCCATCAGCAATGGTGGCAGTGTGCACCATCTACAAGTTGCATTGCTGCTACAATTCATCAAGGCTCCAAAAACATTACATTTCAAATTTGCAAACCACTACTACCTAGAAGGACAAGGGAGCAAGTACGTAGAAACGCCATCACCTTCAAGTTCTCCTCAAAACCACATGCCATCTTGGGTGGGAATTATATAGCTATTCCTTCATTACTGCCATTTGAAAATCCCAGAACCCTCTCCCAAATGTATGCATACCCACAAGACATGGACTGCAGTGGTTCAAGAAGACAGCTCAGTGCTGCCCTCTCAAGGGCAACGTAGGATGAGCAATGAATTCTGGCTTAGCTAGTGATGCCAACATCCTGCAAATGATTTTTTAAAATATGCAATTTCGATCAGAAGTAGCGAGAATAAATGATAATTAGATGGCATGCATTGTGAGTAGACTGTCTTTCAAGTTCCATCAACAAGACTTTTCATTTACGTTGAGTTGTATAACTTTAAGTTTAATTTACCTATCTACCAGGCCTGTTGTCAAGGAAAGGCCGCCAGCATTCTCAAAGATCCATCCCACCCTGGCAACAACCTCTACCATTGGGGAGAAGGTACAGAAGCCCTAAACACACCCACCAGCTGGTTTCAAAACAGTTTGTACCCTACTGTTGTTAGAATACTGAATGGACTGTCAAACTCTTAACATTCGTCTGTGCCTGTGTTTTTGTTTTTGCCGCTGTTTACCTATTATTTACTTATCAATGCTACTTAACTCTGTGATCTGCCTGTATTGCTCACAATACAAAGCTTTTCACTGTGCCTTGGTACATGTGACAATCAATTCAATTCAACTCAGTTCAATTCAATTCAATATATATTTTGCAGTTGTTGTTTTCAAAAGGGAGAGACATTTTATTTTAGAAGTTTTTGTTTCATGGGAGCTTGGTGCTGAGAGGCTTGAGTGTCTGTTCGCATACCTACAATTAATGAAGTTTTACAACACTTGAAATGAAGAGACAGTAGATTATTATAATAAAAATGAAGAGAGAGAAAACAATTATACTTTTGCCTAACAAGAGGGTCCAAGCCACGATAAAGCACGTCTTTATAGCTCATATGTTTTAAGTAATTGTCAGTTTACCCTGCACTTTGTTTTCAAACATCTAAGCAAGGGATACCAGCTGAAGAAATAGCAGCTAGTGAATGTGGATAATGGTGAGCTCTCATTCTTCATAGTCCAATGTTAAAAAAAGACTCAGCCTTTCTTTCGAAGATAACCCCTTCATCCCAGAAATGAATTAGGTGAACCTTCTCTGAACTGCTTCGAGCACAATTAAATCATTTTGTTCAAATAAGAAGAACAAAATTGTATCTTACCAAAGTCCTGTAAGCTGCAATAAATTTGACCATCCTTTACGTTCCATTACTCTTGCAATAAAGTCATGATATGGAGGTGCCAGTGTTGGATTGGGGTGGACAAAGTCAAAAATCACACAACACCGGGTTATAGCTTGCGGTTTCAAATAAGTCTGTTGGATTTATAACCTGGTGTCATATGATTTTTGATCTGGTAATAAACACCAATTTGTCCACTTGTCTTCCTAATCACTCACTGTACCTGCAAGCTATCCTTTTGAGAGTAATGCACAAGAACATCCAGATCCTCTGTACCTCCACATCTGCATTCTCTCTCCTTTAAATCATATACTGCTTTTCTGTTGTTTAGACGAATGCCCATTTTCTCACATCTGTCAAATTTTTGTCCACCTGATCAATTGGTGATCCTTTTCCAACTCTCCACCACCTCTTGACTGCTTAATTTTTTTTTACCTGTCTTTGTGTCAATGGCAAATTTAGCTACCATGCATTCAGTCCCCACATCCAGATCATTGATATTTGAGGCCCCTTTACTGATCTATTGCTGATTCCCTTGTTAGACTTTGACATCCCCAAAAAAAACATTTATTCTGCTTTTTATTAGCCAATCAATCCTCTAACCATTTTAATATGCTACCCTTGCACCATGAGATTTTATTTTATGTGGTAACATTTGATGTGGCATTTTATAAAATACTTCTTGGAAATCCAAGTACACGCAATTCACAGATTCCTCTTTATTCATCTTGTGTGTTACTTTCTCAAAATCTCAAATAAATTAGTTAAACATGACCTCCATTTCAAAAATCATTGTTGACTTTACCTAATTACATTATGATTTTCTAAGTATCCTGTTATAACCTTTTTAATAATGGATTTCAGAAAATTCCCAATTATAGACATTAGGCTAACTTGTCTTCCTCATTTCTGTCTTCATCCTCTCAGATAGCTCAGAATACAGATGTTACATTGGCTATTTTCCAATCCACTGACACTTCCACAATCTAAGGAATTTTGAAAGACTATAGCCAATACCTCTATTGCTGTAGTCATACCTTTTAAAATGTTACATTGCAAACCATTTAGTCCTGGACAGTTGTTACCCTCAGATCAAATAGTTCTTACAGCATTTGCCTTTCACCTGTTGGGTTTTAAGTCTCTTTGTTACGTTTCATCACTTTTTACAGTGAAACAAACACCTGTTCATTACCTCCCCCATTTGCTGGTTTTATCACTTAACAATTCCACAGTCTCATTCTCTTGAGGACCATCAGGAGCTTTACTTGTTTTTTATCCAATTCAAGGACTCATAGAAACTCTTACTATTTGTTTTGTATATTATTAGCAAGCATTCTCTCATACTCTATCTATTCCCTCCTTATTTGTTTTTAAATCCTTTGCTTGTTCTTACAATCTGTCCAATAGTCTGACCTCAAACAAGAGAGATCCTTAACAAATTCTTCACATCACATTCACCAGCATTGCCATTGCTGAATCTTCCACTGTCAATATCTTCTATGTTATTATTAACAAGAAATGTAAGTGGACAAGCTACGTAGATACTATGGCTATAAACGTAGGTGAGAGGCTGGGTATTCATTATGAGAGACTCATCTCCTAACTTGGTAAAGCCAATTTCTTAATACCTGCATGACTCAAGTCCAGAAAGTGACAGAATAATCCCATCTTATCTGGATGTACGCAGCCTCAACAAGACTCAAGAGGTTCAACAGTACCCAGGACAAAAGAGTCCATTTGATTGACAACCTATCGCCTTAAACGTTTACTTACTTCACGTCCACACCCAGAATGTACCAATTACAAGTCTCGCTGTAGCAACTCATCAAGCTTCCTTTAACAGCACCTTTCAAAAGCACAGTGATAACATCAGGAAAACAAAGATACTAAGCACTTGGGTACATCACCACCTCCAGGTCTCCTTCTGAGGCACACTATCCTAATTGGGACTGGATCATCGTTCTTTCACTGTGGCTTGCTCAGAAACTTGGAGTTTCCTTTCTAACAGGATTGTGGGTGTACCTTCACTATATGAACTGCAGAAGTACCCCAAAGTAGCTCACTCTCAAAGTCAACTGGGGATTCACAAAAATGCTGACTCTGTGAGTGATGCCGATATCTCCTAAACAAATAAATGCAGTATGACAAAATAAATGATCTATTACCTTATAAATCACTGCTAGAGAAGGGTAAGTAAATAAATATACAAGGGCAAAGCTGTGATGAAGATCACTGAAAGATAATCAGCAATCATGTCTATAATGGTGGTGGGCAGAATGTGGGTAGGAGAACGTGCAATTCAGAACTCCTGATCCCATTTATTGTGATGGAAACACAACTGAAGGCTGGGGCTTCAGTGGGAGGTTCAGAAGAATGGAAAACTTTGGAAGGAAGCCTATTACGTGGTCAGAGCCTGGATTGGGAAATACAGAGCAGGGATTCAGGGGAAAAATATTGTAGCCTTGGCTGGTGATGGAGCAGAAGTTGAGGCATGCGGTTTATACATTCAGAGGGATTTGGAGGAGGAGAATGGCTCAGGCGGAGGTTGTAACCTAGAGTTTGGAGCCTGGGAGGCGTATTGGAAACCTGGGTGAGTGTAGGTTAACTGAGGCGTAAGGCACAGGGGAGTGGATGTTTGGGGTTATATGGAATCAGAAACCTTTCAGAGAGGCCTTGTGGCCTGGAGTCAAGGAGCAGGGATGTTCAGAGGAGTGGAGGGGTGAGGAAAATTGTCAATGGGAAAGTGCTCAATCATTGATCTCCTCAAGCAAGTATTTGATGGTGGATTTATTGACAGTATTACTTTCTTGATCAGTCGTCATCAGTTCAGTGAATCCTTGTGATGCTCTGGAATCTTGGCAGGTCAGTGAAAGTTGAAAACTGGAATGACAGTGACATTCAGTACCACCTGCCATGGTAGGATTTGAACCCATTATCCCAGTGCATTAGACTGGGGCTTCTGAGTCACCAGTCTAATGGTGTAACCATTGCGTCATCACTCCCTTGTATCTACGCAGCCTCCTTAGACCCTCTGGTAAAGCTATAAATGGGTGGACTGAATGCAGAAAGGAGTCAGATTTTTCAGACCTTCATCCAAACCAAAATTTTGGATATAAAACTCTGCTTAATGTATCATGAAGTTTCTTGAATCTGATTCATGAAAGGTTTGTTTTTTGTTGTGCTGCTTCTAGTTGCTGCAGAACTCCTGTACTGAATAAGACATAGATGCTGCCTGACCTGCTGTGACCTCCAGCATTTTCTGTTTTCAAGACATAGAGCTGAGCAAGTAACTGGCTCGAAACCTCTGAAACGTTTGAGGACAACTATTTGCGATGTGAAAGGCTGATCTGCACTATTAGACACAAAATCCAGATCTACTACACTCATACAACTGACAGTACAACCAAATAAACTGTTTGCAACTTCACAAGTGGTCCTAAAATTTCAATTTGCAATTGCTTGTAATCTGACACAAATGGGACTTGTGGGAATGTTGAGTGATCAAAACAAAGGACAGACCTTGGATTTAGTGGCTTATTCAACTATATTCAGTTGGTGGAATTAAGCAAAACTTATGAACAGTTTTCCTTTCTCTAAGCCTGGACAGTGGTGGGCTGACTCCCGGCCTGATTCCCACAGCCTAGGCTCACAGACTGGACCGCAGCTCCAGGTCCCAAGGTGGCCCAGCTGCCAGAAGGAGGAGAAAGGCGGTCTCATCCCAGTACATATTTGAGCTTTCTTTAATTGCCTTTCCTGAGTCCAGGAGCCCTAACTGAACTGTGATGAACTTTGCCTTAATTTTTTTTAATCAATATGAAAAACTTCTCTTATTGATGTAGGCACTGTTATGGGGCAGCTTATAAAACTTTCCACTGTATTTTTCACTTAAAAATGCATGTGACATTTTTTTTTTCTGTTTCTATCCAGCAGAAATGTCACTGTAATAGTTAGGCAATGATAAACAGTACTGTCCCACTTATTGCTGGTGAATCTCACACTTATGGTGCCACTCAACAGTCTGATTACATTGTACCATAACATCAGGTTTTATAATTGCTTTTGAGAAAACATCAACATGTCAAGTTTTATAATGAACAAGGAGAAAGTGAGGACTGCAGATACTGGAGATCAGAGTCCAGAGTGTGGTGCTGGAAAAGCACAGCCAGCTAGGCAGCATCTGAGGAGCACGAGAATCGAGGTTTCAGGCATAATCCCTTCATCAGGAATGAGGCTTATGGACCTGGGGGCTGAGAGATAAAGGGGAGGGGGTGGTGGGGTTGGGGGTGGGGGGAAGGTAGCTGAGAATGCCATGGATAGTTGAAGGTGGGAGTGAAAGTGATAGGTCGGAGAGGAGGGTGGTGCAGATAGATGGGAAAGGTGATGGACAGGTCAGGAGGGCGATGCTGGGCTGGAGGCTTGGGACTGGGATAAATGTGGAGAAATGAGGAAACTGTTGAAATCCACATTGATCCTGTGTGGTTGCAGGGTCCCAAAGCGGAATATGAGGCGTTCTTCCTCCAGGCGTCGGGTGGTAAGAGTTGGGCAATGGAGGAGGCCCAGGACCTGCAAGTCCATGGTGGAGTGAGAGTTGAAGTGTTCAACCACAGGGTGGTGGGGTTGGGTGGTGCGGGTGTCCCAGAGATGTTCTCTGAAACGATCCGCAAGTAGGCGTCCTGTCTCCCCAATATTGAGGAGACCACATTGGGTGCAAACGGATACAATAGATGACATTGTGGAGATACAGGTAAACTTCTGTCGGATGTGGAATGATTCTTTGTGGCCTCGGATGAATGTTGGGCGCAGGTTTTGCATTTCCTGCGGTGGCAGGGAAAGGTGCTGGGAGTGGGCTGGTGGGGGTGTGGATCTGACAAAGGAGTCGCGGAGGGAATAGTCTGTCTGGAACACAGATAGGGGTGGGGAGGGAAAAATATATCTGGTGGTATATTTTTGAAGATGGTGGAAGTGGCGGAAGATGAGGCGATGTATGTGGAGGTTGGTGGGGTGGAGGGTGAGGACCGGGGGGTTCTGTCCTTGTTGCATTGGGAGGGGTGGGGTTCAGGGACGGATGTGTGGGAAGTGGAGGAGATATGCTGGAAGGCATTGTTGGCCACGTGGGAGACAATCTTGGAAGAAGAAGGACCCTGCAACCACATGGGATCAATGTGGATTTCACCAGTTTCGTCATTTCCCCTCCCCCTACATTGTCCCAGTCCCAAGCCTCCAACTCAGCACTACCCTCCTGACCTTTCCCACCTATCCGCTCTACCTTCCCCTCCGACCTATCACCTTCTTGCTCACCTCCATCTACCTATTGCAATCTCAGCTACATTCCCCCTAACCGCAACCCCCTCCCATTTATCTCTCAGCCGTCCTGCCCACGAGCCTCATTCCTGATGAAGGGCTTATGCCCGAAACACCAATTCTCCAGCTCCTCGGGTGCTGCCTGACCAGCTGTGCTTTTCCAACACCACACTTTCGATTTAATAAGTAACAAGCAAATCAGTTCAACAGGAGGTATTGAAGTGGACTTGCTAATCTGCTATCTCTCTCTGTAACTTGCCTGAATCTCTTCAGTATATAGATGAAGCATAGGAAATTGATTTTGTATTTGTGCTAGCACTGATCTATTTTCATGACTCCAAATTAGGATTCGTACTGGTCATTTTCTAAGCAATCCCCCTGGCCAAGAGAAAAAGATGCAATTGACCAATTAGCAGTTGAACCGATTTACTTTAGCAGAACACAAGGGGATTTTTCTTTGTAGAAAACTACACAATAAATATAAAAAGCTTCAAAGTACAGAAAAAGGGCCATTGCAGGGATGTAAAATCCTGAATTATTAAATACATTATTAAATAATTCACTGAATTGCAAAGATAGAGAACAGTGAAGTTGAATTTCATTGTGTTACAACTGGGAGCTTGAGGCAAGTTCATCAGTTTCAGTCCTTACAAAGAAGAGTGAAACAATTGAAGCAAAGGTGTCTTTCTAAGATGAATATGTTTGTGCTGAGGACATTAAACCAAACTCGGAAATAAGCATAGGGACACAATATAACCCTATCTCAGTCATGGCTGAATAAAAGGCAAGACCAGCATTAAATGACCTTGGGCACTGTTTCTCAATGTCATGTTTGGATGAACCATTAGAGATGATTATCTAAGACATAGATGTGCTCCCTGTCTAATGTCACAAGGCAGGCAAAGCAACATATGCCCATTTTGATAGTTAGTTTCTCTTGGAGGAGGTCAATAGTCTGTTGCCAGAGGGATGCCACTCCATGGCTGACAAATGACTCTCCCACTGTTGCTACCTGCAATAGTGATATCAGAAGGATTAAAAGGCTGGTAACATTGACACAAGTGGTGAGCAAGTCCCTGACACAGGGTTGGAATAAACTGTTCATGAGATTTTGGAGATGGTGGATAATTGGTGCAGCATCATGGACATACAGTGATTCCTGATCCCATGCTGCACTCAGCTTTCAGTTTTGATGGGTTCAGGAATGTCAGGGGATTCACTCCTTCTGTGTTGCCAAGGTAACCCAGGTCAGGAGGACAGAGAAACAGTTAGAAAACAGAACAGGAGCTAACACACTCCTTATTTTCAACCCATTGTTGATCTCAAAACTGTCAGAATTGGGGATATCGAAATGAAGTGTGCACGCATGTCATAGAGTCATAGACTCAGAGATGTACAACATAGAAACAGACCCTTCGGTCCAACTCATCCATGCTGACCAGATATCCCAACCCAATCTAGCACCCGGCCCATATCCCTCCAAACCCTTCCTATTCATATACCCATCCAAATGCCTCTTAAATGTTGCAATTGTAACAGCCTCCACCACATCCTCTGGCAACTCATTCCATACACATTCCACCCTCTGTGTGAAAATGTTGCCCCTTAGGTCTCTTTTATATCTTTCCCCTCTCACCCTAAACTTATGCCCTCTAGTTCTGGACTCCCCAACCCCAGGGGAAAGACTTTGTCTATTTATCCTATCCATGCCCCTCAATAATTTTGTAAACCTGTATAAGGTCACCCCTCAATCTCCGACGTTCCAGGGAAACCAGCCCCAGCCTGTTCAGCCTCTTCCTAAAGCTCAAATTCTCCAACCTTGGCAACATCCTTGTAAATTTGTTCTGAAGCCTTTCAAGTTTCATAACATCTTTCCAATAGGAAGGAGACCAGAATTACACACAATATTCCAACAGTGGCCTAACCAATGTCCTGTACAGCCGCAACATGACCTCCCAACTCCTGTACTCAATACTCTGACCAATAAAAAAAAGCATACCAAATACCTTCTTCACTATCTTATCTACCTGCAAGTCCACTTTCAAGAAGCTACGAACCTGCACTCTAAGGTCTCTTTGTTCAGCAACACTCCCTAGGACCTTACCATTAAGTGTATAAGTCCTGCTAAGATTTGCTTTCCCAAAATACAGCAACTCGCATTTATCTGAATTAAACTCCATCTGCCACTTCTCAGCCCATTGGCCCATCTGGTCAAGATCCAGTTGTAATCTGAGGTAACCTTCTTCGCTGTCCACTACACCTCCAATTTTGGTATCATCTGCAAACTTACTAACTGTAACTCTTATGCTCACATCCAAATCATTTATGTAAATGACAAAAAATGTCAGACTGCAAGGTTTGGGAGGACATGTCATTTTCTCCAGTTTCTGCTGGAGGCCCATCCTGTTCATGGGGTTAGATGTTGAGAGATCCACAGAAGCAAGTGAAACAATGTTTACCATGCTCGGCACTTCTCCTGAAATTCTTGTGGGGAGATGATCCTGATCCTCACCCTCATTTTCACTCTCACCCTTATACTCTTCCTCACCCTCACTCACCTTCACTCTCACCCTCATCCTAACCCTCACCCAAATCCTCTCCCTCACCCTCATACTTTCCCTCACCCTCAGCCTCATCCTCATCCTCACCCTAACCCACACCCTACCCCTCACACCCACCCATACCCTCACCCACACCCTAACCCAGATCCTCACCCACACCCTAACCCTCACCCTCATGCTCACCCACACCTTAACCCTCACCTTCACCCACACTCTAACCATACCTCTCAACTTCACCCTCACACTCACCCTCACCCTATATTTAAGCCTCACACTCACCCTAATCCAAACCCAAACCCTCGCCATAACCCTCACCCAAATCTTTACCCTCACCTTAGTCCTAACCCCAACACTAATTCTCACTCTAATCCTAACCCTTACCTTCACCACAACCCAAATCTAAATCCTCATTCTCATCCTCACCCTAACCCTTTCCCTTCACCCTCAGTCTCACCCCAACATTTGGCATCATCCCAACCCTCACCCTCAACCTCACCCTAACCCTCACATGAATCCTAAGCCTTACCCTCACCCTAACCCTAACCATAATCCTCACCCTCACCCCCATTGCCCAGTGAATCCACCTGTTCTGATGCCCGTTAGCACCTCCAGATACACTGCTGGCTGGGTGAGAAAGCCTTGTTAGAATGGCCTTGCCAATAGCCTTGAGAATGCTGAGGAATGAGATGCTGCAATCCCCTTTGCTCCTGTACAATGTGAAGGCTGTGGTGCCGTGCACCTCCTCGAGGACAGAGCCTCCTCTCCAGCAGAAGAGGGCGAGGTTGTGGAGATATGACAGTGGGGCCAGGCTTTCCATACTTGAGCAGCTCAGCATTCCAGCTCCTAGATTGCAGGGAGCTGCAGAAGATCATTAAGCACAGGCTGAGAAACAACCAGTTCACATGGTTATAGCCTGGACTACCCATCTCTGCACTGAGCCATTGCTTGTTCCTGTCAGTCAGTACTTCCCTATCTGAGGATTTCAAAGCTGCAAGTTTGAATTGCAGGAGTGTTTTTTGCAGGGTGAGTCGTGAACCAATACCTTTGTTCCTGTCTTCTCCTTTACTGACTGATGATTGATCATGGAGGCTTGACGCTTCATCGGAATTATCTAGTGAACCCTGGGGAGGAGGGAACTACCTGAGAGTTTCTGATATTTACCATCTTCCCTTGTACAAGAAATATTGATGCACAGAACCTCATTGTGTTTGTACCCGTGTATTTTCTATGGTTGTATCTTCATAATGCTACTGACAAGTGAGTGATCAGTATCACAGTCTGCTGTTGTAATAGGTGTGAAGAATTCTGGACAGTTTATCCTGTTTGGTATTACCAGTTCAAGCCAGTCCCAGTGGCGGGGCTGGGACTGTTGGTAAATAAGAGCCAAATAACCAGAGCTTGTGATTTTGAGGGGACCTAATGACCTTGCGTTGGGAGTGGTGATGCAGTGTTTGGGTTGGAGGCTGGGAGTGGGGCTGAGAGTTCATGTCAGAGTCAGCACTGGGGCTGGTGATTTCTGTTCCAGACACTGGGCAGTGGCTAAATCTTGTTCTGGTTTCTAAGCAACAAGAAGATTTTGGTTAAACAAAGTACACAATAGCTCCTATTCACTTACATTCATCTTGCCAACAATGTGACATCAAAGGCACAGTTGTCATAAGGCTCCATCTGATCAAAATGTTATGTTAGTGTGGGACAGGAACAATAAACGTTTTCCACTTGGAGATAATCAAGAATATCATCAAGAGTTTTGGAGTGTATTGATAGGATTTGCTGAATATGTAGATGAACCTCTGCGTTAAAATATGATATAATTGTGACCCCAGTTGTCATGAATTTATCTATCTGCTGAATGGATTTTCCAAGAGCTACTCCAAGGGATGATCCCTGTCATTGACACATCATGTATATATACATTGTTTTAAAGAAAGACCATTTGGAGAAGCACTTGGAAGTCTGTTCTGTGAAAATCTGAAGAGCAGATGGACCCAAAGAAATTATCATAAAACACGATGGCAGAGGTTGAGACACTCTGTGGGAATAGAAAGTTTTTCTGAAGGTGACTGGAATGGACATGATGCAACATTGAACAAGGCAAAATGCCCTAAGAGGGCTTCAAGGAAACACAAGGAAAGAACATTTCAGCAAACTATGGTTAGGTTGAGGACTTACTGCAATTTCTGTTCAATCACCTGAATAGTCAATAAGTTTGATACTATTTTAATTTTTCTGATTCAGGATCCACCATTATAGTTCTTGGAGGCAATCAAAGTTTCCTCTTGGGTCGACCGGAAGCAACAACCTGGGACACTAAAGTTATGAAGGAGACGACTTATATCTTCAGGAATCAGACCCAACCTTTTTTGATCTGGGAGGGTTGTGTGCGAGGTGGCTTCTGTTCAGGTGATGAGTTTGGCTTCAGTGATATTTGCCCTTCAATTTGTGAAGTATTCCCTCAACGTTTCCAGAAATAACAACCTGGATCCGAGGTGCTTGGACAGCATTTTCCAAAGGTCTTCCTCAGCTTATCCCAGCTGCTGAAAAACTCAGACCAAGAAGATTAGAGTACATTCTGCCAAGAACTGAGTGATCAGTTTTTCAAAAAGTCTCATCAGCTTTATAGTCCCATCTCCCTTCATGCCGTCTGAAGTTTAGTGGCCTATTTTTTTGTAGAACTTCCTAATAAGGAACAATACCAGTTAGGTTTTGCAGGATATAGTCACTAACAGGCCCAGGTTCACCATTTCAAGAAAAAAAATTGTATTTGTCAAGATTTTCAAAATGTTCTTCCAGTCCATGGTGAACATAGATCTTTAACTACTCCGACAGAAATGCTAGTTTTAGACCAAAGTAATGGCCTTGAAGAAATGCTACATGTGGTTACAGACAATATAATGGAAGAAAACCCTGGGACAAGGCAATACATCAGGGCCCATGGCTCGAAGAAAATAGCTGTGCTTGGTGCAGGTGGACAGCTGCCGTTCTCAGTTAAGAGAATGCCCACTAAGCTTGGTCTGGGGTCCAAGGTAGAGGATGGAGATAGATATGGAGCTATGGGCATGGGGCAAGAGCAGCACTGAGGTCTGTGATTTCTATCCCTCATACAAGGTGGTCACAATGAACAAGCAATGATCAGTTTGAGCTTAAAGTAATCTGACAGTACTGCATATGCATGCTCACAGGGAGCAGCAACTCTGCAGAAGAGGAGTCCTCTACCTATGCTGAAACATCCAAACATATTCGAGTTTTTCAACAGACATCAGAAGATTCTTTGTCCTTATCAAGTTTTCTGGGTATACTGTCAGAACTGTCATTGATTATCTTTATCTCATCAGTAAGCAAAATGCTGGAAATCTGAAACAAACACAGAGAATTCTTGAGAAACTCAGCAGGTCTGGAAACATCAGTGGAAAGTGAAACAAAGCTAATGTTTTGAGTCTGGTACACAGAAGTGAAGGTTGATGGAAATATTGTTATATATTTTTGACAGAAGCGCATGAGGAATAGATGGAGTTGAGACCCAGAGAAAAAGACAAAGAGGTTGACAACTCTTTGAAGAAGAAAGAAAAGTGTAAAATGGGTGTAAATTAATATGGAGGAGAAAGTGAGGTCTGCAGATGCTGGAGATCAAAGTTGAAACTTTATTGCTGGAACAGCACAGCAGGTCAGGCAGCATCCAGGGAACAGGAGATTCGACGTTTCGGGCACAGGGCCTGTGCCCGAAACGTCGAATCTCCTGTTCCCTGGATGCTGCCTGACCTGCTGTGCTGAGCCAGCAATAAAGTTTCAACTGTAAATTATTATGTGAAAGGGAGGGAATGGCTCTTCTATACTGAGGATCTGTTCCTTTGGGCTTGCATTGTGCTTTGTTAGAATATTGCTACAGGTTCAGGACAGAAATGTTAGCAAGATGGCTTATTGAAATCTTTATTTCATGTTGTCTCTCCTCATCCAGCAATGTTTATAACTGTTACTGAATAGTTCTTTACGTCCCAGTGGGAAGCTTTCCATTGCAAAGCACAGCGTCTATCCAGCAATTCCTCCATAAGTCACAGTCTTCCAATCTTCTGAAGAAGTCAATCGAGTAAATCAATGCTCTGCAGTCTTCCCATTTGATTCCCTTATCTCTTTGTCCTGAAATTGAGCATGCAATACAGAAAGCTGAAGATGTTATTATACTGTATCCAGAGAAGAATGGTGACATTTAGCATCCCTTAGCTGATTGTACAGCTTCTCCAATCAATGATGTTTCAGTATCTACTGTTTTTTTTAACAAAGAAGACGGTTGGGGACATGATAAAAGAAGTTGAAATACAGTGTTGTACGTATGGTGATGCAACAGTCCAGATGCTACCTATCCTTGCTCTATAATAAAGTATGGGATAGTGATACTAATCTTGCTATTTGCATTTCAGCTTCTGTCTGCACATTTCCAGACCTACCTACATATTATGACTGTTACCTTTCTACAATAAACTGGATTAGGGAGAATTGGAAGTCTACCATTGCAGCTGGATCTGTGAACAACTGACTTGGAAGTGGGGAGATGGTGATGTTTGAAACTATTGGATTGGAAATATGCTTCAGTCAATAATGTTAAGAAAATATTTTCAGGTAATAATGTTGGAAACAAGGAAAATATCTCAGGGAGATATGGTGACAAGGTTTACCTCTAAGGTCGGCTATGTTGTAACTATAATTTTGGTAGTCAAGTGTTAGTCTATCTGCTGTGAGGTTTTCCCAAGAACCAGTGAAGGGAAAAAGCTCATTGCGTATATATTCTTAATAAAGATCATTTAACAAAGTACTTGAAATTCTGACCTGAGAATATCTGAAGAAAAGATGAACCCACAGAAATCAACATAAAACAATAGAAGTCATCCTTCTCTTCAGCAAGAGGTGCAGGAAATTGGATATAGAGGGACAGCTATCAGGGAAAGTTGTGCTGACCTTAGCCAACATGTGGCTTTCAGGTATCTGACAAGGTAGGGTGTTTCAAAAAGGCCTATATGACTGCACTTCAGTATCTTTGACTCTCCCGAGCTGGACTCTCAAGGCAATGGGTGCTATTTGACCTACAGCAGGAATCTGTTGGCCAGTGCACTTTCACATCATTATTGTATTTCTGGGGTCAAGATTACTTTGAGATCCACCACAGCTAAGTATACTGCTATGTAGTGTTAAGTCATCAGAAGTGGCTGTGTGGAGACAGTACAGGGTCTCTTGTTGATGAAGTCTGCTCGCAAGAGAGATGAAATAACTCCATGAAGAGTGGTACCCTATCAGCAAGTACCCCTTTAATACACATGCATAGTACATGACAGTGATCCAGCTAGCTCACAGCCAGCTCCCAGAGTGAACAGAACTTCTGACACTCCTGTTTATATCTGTCAGTCAGGGCTCCCTGATTGAACCAGATGAACAGGCCCAATCAGGGAACTCCTATTCTCTGAGGTGCATCTTGCTGACCTTGTTACAATCACTACAAGAGACTTATGCACTCAGCTCCCTCTTCTCAATAAACTAACCAGCAGGAGTAGATCACACACCTGCATTTGACACATAGCAACACGCTGTGGTAAAATCACTGGCAAACAGTCCCCATTTGTTGTATTGTCTGATATTCCCATCCTAAATTCCTGCATCCCCACACTTAACAAGACCATAAGATGTATCATATGAAGTAGGCCATTCAGCCCATCAAATTTGCTTCACCATTCAATGAGATCATAGCTGATCTGATAATTTGCAGTTCCAGTCTCCTACCTTTTTTTCCCATTATCATACTGAACCACTAACTTACAGTTTTATTAAGCTTTTATGACCTATGCAGTTAGAAGGTCAGAGAGTAAAACAAGCAGGAAAGACAAAATCTTGGAAATTAAGGAACAGAGAATTTATGTCTTTGAATATTTCTTCTGAGCCAATGCATATTGTCAACATCACAGTAATGACTTCATTTTATAAGTTCTTAATTGACTATGAAGTACATTGGGGCACCTTGAGTTTGTGGCAGGTGCTATATGAATGCAAATCATTCTTTTCCCTCATTAATAATTTTGCAGTCTGCTCACCCAGGTTAGCCCTTGATAACTGGTTACTGGATTCCACATGTTGAATATCTTAATGGTGCATTTTAATACAGAGTAGGTTTCTGTCATTGGGGCGTTAACTCTCTGAACCCAAAAGTCTGCTGGATGCCTTAGCAAATTGAGTTGTGTCTTTTAAATGGTGTCTGGTGTCTTTTAAACACCCCAACTTGCTGTAGTTAGTGGAAATTGGATGTGGACGGGTAACTAGAAGGAAGATTGTCGTGCTGTTAGCCAACATCTGGCATCGAGGTCAATGACAGAGTAGGGTGTTTTCTGAAGACCTTGCAATTAGGAAGAGTTGACCAAATGCCCTGAATTCCTGTTTCTCCCACTCTCACTATTGACTTATTGTCAATGAGATTTATTTATATAAATGGCCCCAAATTTGCATTATTTTAAAATGTTTCTAACTTGTTTTCATGTGGGACCTTATAGTAAGAGACCATATAATTTTCATTTTTGGGGGGAGTTTAGACTGAAATGAATGTTGGACAACTAGAACTGGAATACAGGGAGAATTTTGCAACGAGAAAATCAAGTAATAATGTTGTTAAGCTGGACTATACAATGTTGCTTTATTCTGGGGTAAGAGGGAGAATTTAAGACTGAACAGCACCAATAGTATTTTGAGCTGAGGAAATTCTGCCTGACAACAGCCCTCTGTTTGGTTCAGCTACAGAACATTAAAATGCTGTAAGTGCCTGGGAGGCAGCAAAGGAAAAAGATCCAGAGCCTGCAACCAGAAATCATCCCTATCCCTCTCTTTGAGAGAAAATTAAAGAAGGAATTCTAAAACAAGAAAAGGCCTACTTGATCAACCAGTGAATTGTAGAATGGCCATTGCCTACAAACAACAGTGTGCAAAAATCAAAAGGAATGTGAGAAGATATCTTTCCACCTTGAAAGTTTGTTTATCATACATATGTTCTTTATTCAACTTATAGTATATGGGTTAAACCACTTGCCTTTTGTCTATCTTTATCGTGTTTGATTATATCTGTATTTGAGGGGTTTGAAGGAGCATAGTTTAAGTTCCACAGTTGTAGATTAGAAATTCTTTCACTTCTTTGCTGTTGTTAAATTTAAGTGTACTACAGTAAATGATGTTATCTCTGTTGCTGTCAAAACTGCTATGAACTGCTTCTGCCCTCAGTAGCAATCAGTCAGGCAGATAATCATTTTGGGGGTCTCATTGGGATTTTATACATTTGTACATTTTTGTGATGTTTGTAGACCAACGGGGCATGATTATCGTTGTATTCTTCCCAGTTAAAACAAGACAACTTCCACCTGGAGTTAATGTCAGAGAAAGTAGTGCTAGCTTTTCAAAAACAGGGCCTCCTGTCTGTATCATTCAAGTTAATTGATTGTAGTGAGCATTCTGTATGGGGCATGGTGAAAATGAAACAAATTAGTGACAGAAAGGTTATTCATTTCAAAGTATCATTTTTCGCAGCATGGTAAGTTTTCATGACTACCAAATGACCACTCTGCCATTAAAAATTAATCCATGCAATGTCTCATTCTCTTGATTTTATTTGCTGTTGGAAACATTTTCTAACAAAATGTTTGATTACTTTTTCTTATTGACTCATGTTTCTTATGCCTAAACTTAACTTTCTTTGTCACTCTTTTTTTCGCTTTCTGTACCTAGATGGAATTCATATTTCAACAGGCACCACCTCATTCAAACTCTGCCCTGCTCATTTCAGGATATCCATTTGCTTGCTTAAGGAAATATGCTATTGCTTATTCAGAACATGATGGTTCTAGATATCCTAGAGATATTGTTATACTGTTTCAATCTCCCAATTGCACTCACATGCAGGGAGCCTGTGAAATTAAACATTCAGGGGCACGTCTAACAGCTAGTGGCATTCATTCTCTTGTTATAGTAAATTCTAGTCCATTATGAACATCAGCAGAAAACCTAACCATCTGTCATTATGTAAGTATTGAATTTCTTTTCAAACCCTGTTTCGCAGCAACAGCACAGAGCACAGTGTGTGGTTCTGTAGTCAAAAGATGTGTGGTAATATTCTAAACTAAATAAATGTTCTGTAAACACTTTATGATGATGACTCACCGAAATAATGCTTTAACAGGAATTAATTCTTTAATTTATTATTCCCTTGTGCTAGTGAGAGCTTCTAATTCACTTTTTTGAAATAATTTAACCATCATTATGGTATATTCAGTTACCATTGTGCTGCAAATTGTGTGCTTAAGGAATTTGTTGCTGTCAATTGATTTTCAGAATAATTTTACTGACAGGTGCGATGTTATATTAACATTTAAATGATTGGTGCATGACACAACAATTACTGTTCTGTGCATGTCAATCTGTATATTGTTATCCATGACAACCTTATTAACTCACTTAGACTGTGTTTTGATGATAACTACTAATTAAATATCATTTCTTCTGTTTTCTTTCCTGTGATCTGCAATTATGTTTACTGTGCTTAATATGTCCAATGCTGTAAGAATTTCCTGTTATAAAGTTTATAATATGGCAAGCAGTTTGCTAAATGTCACTGAAATGTGATTACAGCATTGATCCCTGTGACATTTGACAAATCTTTAACACAGCAGGCTTTTACCTTTCTGTGGGTATATCCCCTGAAACCATTTCCAATCTTATTTCTTCCATTTATTTACATCAAATAAGATCGCAGTTCTGTTAGCACAACCTAGAATATGGGGACACATGTTTATTACCTTGAAATGCACCAAATAAAATCTAGCATTAGAATTTCACATTGCCAGTATGCTGTAACAATGGCATTCTCTTCCTAGCATCATTGCAGGATGACGTTACAAGATTGACTCTAAAATTCAAGATGGTTCACCATTACCATCTCAGAATAAAGTGGGTTCAACAGTGCAGTTTTAAATGCATCATTGACATTTAAAAAATTAATGCAACCAAAAAAAAAAGCAGCATAACAGTTTTCACTAACGATTATTTGGCTATAATGGCCACCAAGCATAGCGATTTGTCTTTTTGTGGATATTGTCCCTATGGTGTGTCTATTCTCTACAAATGAAATGGTGTTTTGAGTTGATTTGGAATTAGAGAGGATCTACTGCAAACAACTACTTTAGTCCAGTAGCAATTTTTTTAGTGCCTCTGTATCACTTGACTAAGACATGGAGGTGCCATTATTGGACTGTCGTGGACAAAGTTAAAAATCACACAACATCCCACCAGCTACATGATGAAGGACCAGTACTCCGAAAGCTTGTACTTCCAAATAAACCTGTTGGACTATAACCTGGTAATGTGTGATTTTTAACTTTGTTCACTTGACTATGTGAGGAGAGAGGAGCAGGAGCAGAGAAAAGGTGCCGGATGTGTTAGGTAGCTTAAAGAGTTTCCTGTCCAGAACCTGTGCAATATCATATATGATATTTACAAAACTAAGTACAGCAATCTAACAAGTGGCCACTGTCTCCAAATACTCACGGCTGAATCCTACCAGAAATTGGCTAAATATCAATTTTGCTAAGTTTCCTGGAGAGTTTCTCTCCGCAAGCTGTGGTGGGTTTACTTGCACTACCTTCTCCATTTAGTTTCTATTAGATGGGTGGGAGAATGGGAAATTGTATATCAATGTTGTGAGACAATATAATAATGAGGATGTTAATGCGTGCAAATAGGCCTCTGGCCACTCACTATCAAGAATCTCATCTCACTGTTCGTCACTCAGTTAGAAAGTGGGATTTTGTTTTGCTCTCGACAGTGAGAAGCCCCTCACTGCCAATCTCATACAACTCCCCCAATTTTATCACTAATATTCATGTCTTCAGGGGCTTGGGAGATTCTACATTTATATTTAGCAAGAAAGCAGTTACCCAACAATGCTATCTGCCTCAAGTAAACCTGAAGACAACGTTGCGCATAGAAATATCAATAATCAGAACTCTGGGATCTCTTTAGCCAGTGAAGAGGACATTAAAATTCTCAAGCAATTTGCAATCAAAAGATACACAGAAGTGATCAACACTTTACTTTCTTTTCCACAGATGAGTAATAGTAGCATGACAAAGCTATTTAATTTCACCAGATTTAGTTGCACCATCATTATTTTTGTCCTTATTCCTGTACTAATGTTCTCTTTCATTTATTAGATGGGGGCAGTGCTGGCTGGGCCAGCAGTTTTGTTTTTGCCCATCCATAGTTGCTCTTGAGAAGTTGCTCTTGAGAAGGCCTTCTTCAACTGCTGCAGTCCATTTGGTGAAGATACCACAATGGCATTAGAGAGGAATTACAACTATATTGACCCGGTGACAGTAAAGGAACGGTGATATATTTCCAAGTCAGGATGGTGAGTGGCTTGGAGTGGGACTTGTAGGTGGTGATGTTCCCATGTGTTTGCTGCCCTTGCCCTTTTAGATGGAAGTGGTCATGAGTTTAGAAGTTGCTGTCTAAGGAGATTTGGTAAATTTCTGCAGTACATCTTGTGGATGGTTTGCACTGAGCATCAATGGTAGAGGCCATGGTTATTTGTGGATATGGTGCAAGTCAAGTGGACTACTTTGTCCTATATGGTATCAAGATTCGTGAGACCTGTTGTAGCACTCATCCGAGCAAGTGGGGAGTATTATATCACACTCCTGACTTGCTTCTTTGAGACAGTGTATAGGCTTTGGAGAGTTACTCATGGCAGGATTCCTAGCCTCTGACATGCTCAGGTACCCACAGCATTTATCTTTCCTTGTGCCACGTATGATTCCACCAATGCCCTACATTCTGTTCCTTGCATGGTTCTGCATTTGCTCCAAAGCTATTTATCTCTAATATCTTTTGATTCAGATGAAAGGTCATTAATGTTTTTCTTCTACCAAACATTTGGCTTTCTGAAAGTACAGAGGTGTTTGATGGTTTCTATGCTGGCTTCCAGATCATTAGTTGCAATGCAGTGTTTAAATATTATGACTTGTCAGAAGCAGTGTCCCAACAGAAACAAGCAGAATCGATATGCAATGTGATCATCAACAGCTTTTTGAACCCAGCAACTACATTTTCATCTGATTTCTAGGTTTTTAAAAATATTAGCACAAGTAGCCATAATGACAACCTGGATGACTCTTTTTCATTAGGATTAATTAAAGGGACACCACAAAGATTAAAGGAATGCCTATGTTGAAGGAAAGAGGGCACAGAATTAATGGGCATCCAATTTAGCAAGTTTGTGCTTTATTTCATAAGTGCATCCCTGGACGCTACAATATGTAAGGACCCAAATCTTGTTTAAGAAAATCAAGAAGGTTGTTGAGATTACTGAGGAGATTAATAGACAGAGATTAGAGCTGTAATCCCACATACAGCAAAGATGAAGGTCTTTTGCCCGAAACATTGATTTTCCTGCTTCTCGGGTGCTGCCTGACCTGCTGTACTTTTCCAGCACCACAACCTTGACTCTAATCTCCAGCATCTGCAGTCCTCACTTTCGCTTAGCAAATTAAACAGGTCTTGTCAATACTCAGGGCATAAAAAGTGAATACAATGGAACAGTCAACTATACCCTAAAGCTGGTATGTTCCCAGACCAGACCACCAAGTATATTTTACAATATGAGCAGGAATAGAGCCATCCAGCTCAGAAACAGACCCCTTTGGTCCAAGCCGTCCATGCTGTCCAGGTATCGTGAACTGAGTTAGTCCCTGTGTTTGACCCATATCCCTTCAAACTTTTCCTATTCATGTACATGTCCAAAAGTCTTTTTAATGTTGTAATTGTACCAGCCTCCCTAACTTCCTCTGGCAGCTCATTCCACACAGGCACCTCCCTTTATGTGAAAACGTTGCCCCTTTTGATCCTCTTAAATCTTTCCCCACTCACCTTAAACTGATGCCATCTAGCTTTGGACACCCCTACTTTTGAAAAACATGCCTTGGCCATTCACCTTATCTATGCCCCTCATGATTTTATAGACCTCTACAAGTTCACCCCTCAGCCTCTGACAGTCCAGCGGAAAAAATTCTCAGCTTACATAACCTCTCCTTATAACACAAACCCTCCAGTCCCAGCAACACCTTTGTGATTTTTTTTTTTCTGAACCCTTTCTAGTATAACAACATCCTTCCTATGGCAAGCCAACCAGAATTAATGCAGTATTCTAAAAGTGGGCCTCACTAATGTTCTGCACAGCTACAACATGACATCTCAACAATGCTCTGACCAATGAAGGCCAAACGCCTTCTTCACCACCCTGTCCACGTGTGATGCCGTTTTCAAGTAGACAAATTGTGAGAACCAGAATACTGACTAAGAGAATAAAACAGAAGGTTCTAGGTGTTGAACAATGAAGACTAAATGTTGGAATAACAATAAAATCTACAACATAACATTCGGAATTAACACATGGTAATTAAGGGTAACAGACTGTGTTTGAACATCCTGCAGAGCACATCAAATAACATAATGTGGTTAAGATAGATTACACAGATTTCTCAGTAATTCTTCCCAAATATTTACAACAGAATGTATCATCAAATCTCAGTCAATGTCACCAGGCATCACAATTCTTCATCTTTGACAACTTGGTCATGAAACTCCCTGTCAATAGCCACTGTTGTCATGGACTGCTCAATGACTGCTCCTGTTATCATCGATCACCCTGCTGCCTTGTGTCCAGATATTTTCGAAACAACCTGTTCAGAGATGTAGGAGGTTCTGGAGTAGGTGGGTGTGAATCCAGGTCTCCAGGCCCACATGATGCTTCCCTTGGACTCTGAAATTACATTCCAATGCTTAATCACAGGTGCAGACCCTAGTTTTTCCACCAACAGCTGGCTTTGCCAAGCTAGAAATACCTCTGGGTTTTCTAAGCTCTAATTCTGATCAATTGCATCAAACAATTACTGCATTTAGCCTTTTTCAGTTGTACTGACCTATTAGTTGTACACAGTTTCTTCTGAGGCCAACAGCCCCCTGGAGTAGTTGGGAGTCTTGACATCAAAATTAAATTAAACTAACTCCAAAAGCATTTTCCTGAGTTTTACCAGTTCAGAGAATATCCAATAGCTCTTGTACCTTCCCACAGGATCCCCTACACAGAACCCATGTAGTTTAGTTTGCTTTCTAGTAGAACTGCTGAAAGAAGCACTACTTAAGATGGGGTTTATATCACTTGGACCTCACACATAATCACCAAAGTCCCAAAGTTCTTGACACTTTTGAGTTTCTTTTCACTGATGCCAGGCTATCCTCAAGTGATTTATTAAAGATTTTTCAATAAACCATGCTCTGGTGCTGGGCATTACTGCATGTAACCATCCAGCAGAATTAGGGCCTGAGTATGTCCTAAACATTATGATTCACAAAATGCTGCACGTACCAATAGAATTCAATACAAAAGGAAATTGATTTCATCATGGTTGTTTTATCACCTTTGAAGATAAAAATCACACAGCACCAGGTTATAGAGCAACAGGTTTATTTGGAAGTACAAGTTTTTGTAGCATTGCTCCTTCATCAGGTAGCTAGTGGAGTGGGATCACAGAACACAGAATTGAAAGTAAAAGATTAAAGTGTCATACAACTGATGCAATGTGTTGAACAAACCTACATTGCTGTTAAGTCTTTAATCACTTAGAATGGGGGTGCAGGTTTCAATTCAATAATATGTAAATCCCAGAACTTCTTCAAGTCACATTCCTGAGGTATCTTAAGGTTTAATTAAAAAAAGAGACAACTCAGCTCAGGCAATGCATTAAAGGTGTGAGTTAGAGTCTGTCTGTATCCCAATCTTGAGTCAGACTGGTTCTCTTTCCAAAGTAGCAATTTCTAAAATATCAAATGGACTGACTGCCTGCAGATTGTGTGCTTTTTGAACCAAATAGAATGTATCTGTAAATGCGAATTCACCCCACAGACATATATGTGCATGTGTGTGTGTACATGTGAGAGAAAGAGAGAGTGAGGGAGTGAGAAAGTGTGTGTGGGAGAGAAGGATAGAGTGTGTGGGAGAAAAGGATAAGAGTGTGTGCATGCATACGTGAATGTGATTGAGTTTTTGCCTGTGATAGGGCGTAAGCATGAGTGTGAGTGTGGGGATTTGTGTGTTTATGTGTCTGAGAGAGTGCATGTGTATGAGAGAGGGTCTGCACGAGTGTGAGAGTGTGATCGTGTGTAAGAATGTGTGTGTATGTGTGTGTATGTATGCTCATGTCTGAGTGTGTGTGAGAGAGAGTATATAGTGTAGTGGGGTCACCTGAAGTATGACATGAACCCAAGATCTCAGTTGAGGCCATCCCCATGGGTACCAAACTTGGTTATCAGCCTCTACTCAGCCACTCTGTATTGTTGTGTGTCCTGAAGTCCGCCTTGGAGGATGGTCACCCGAAAATCCGAGACTGAATGTCCCTGACCACTGGGAGGGAATATCCCTGCCTGGCAATTGTTGCGCAGTGTCAATTAATCTATTATCGTAGCACCTGCTTAGTATCACCAATGTAGCATGCCTCTGGGCATCCTTGCCTGTAGCATATGAGATTGACAATGTTGGCCGAGTCACATGAGCACCTGCCACGTACATGGTGGGTGGTGTCCCCACGTGTAATGGTAGTGTCCATGTCAACACTCTGTCACATCTTGCAGTGGTTGCCATGACAGGGTTGTTTGGTTGTGTGAAGATCTTGGTGAGATGCTCATCCTCATCGCTATTGTGTTGCAGGCTGGAAAGAACATGGCATTGTTTCTTCATTCCCAGGAATTGATGGACAAATTTGTAGTGTCTCAGTGGCCTCACCGCTGACACCTTTGAAGAATTCCTGGAGCCTCGTCCATCTGAGGAATTCCTCCGTGTCTGCCACAAAACCAAAGGGGTCCATTTTGGTGGCGGGGCAGAAATTGAGCCCTAGGCCGAGAACTTCAATCTCTTCCAGTTGAAGGATGTGGTCCGATAAGCTGACAATCAATTTCCCCATGGCACCATTTTCATCTGTGGTGTCAAAGGAGACTTGGCTACTGCTGGTGCTGATGCCAAGTTTCTCCAGTTTCTTGTTCTTGGTGTGATTGTAGATGGGACAGTTCCATCACCTCGTCTGTTTGGCAGTGTCTAGTAACTATCATCCGCTTCATCCTCGATCACACAATCTTCACCTTTGACAATCCATTCTTCATCCAAACACATGGAACAGCCACGAGGACCAAATTTGAACCCCATTAGGCCACCATTTTCATGCACAAGTTCGAACAAGACTTCTTTGCTGCACAGGAGCGTCAACCAACACTATACACCAGATATATTGACAACATTTTCCTCCACTGAACCCATGGCAAGGAATCACTGAAATAACTACACTAGTGATATCAACACGTTTCATCACACTATCAGACTTACTATGGACTACTCTTTAGTATCTGTCTCATTCCTGGGCACACACATCTCCATCAAAGATTGGCATTTCAGTACCTCATTCCATCGCAAGTCCATGGATACCCTCATGATGCCGCACTTCTCAAGCTTCCACAACAAACATATTAAAACAGCCGTCCCCTACAGACCAGCCCTAAGCACATACGGAATCTGTTCAGATGAGGAGGAACATGACGACCACCTGAAGGTGCTGAAGGACGCCCTGTAAGAACAGGATACAATGGTCAACTCGTCAATCGCCAGTTCCAACGTGCCACAGCGAGAATCCATAATGACCACCTCAGAAGACAGACATGAGATACGACTGATAGGGTAGCCTTTGTTGTCCAGTACTTCATGGGAGCGGACAAACGATGTCATGTTTTTTGCAGCCTGCAACACATTATCGATGAGGATGAACACCTTGCCAAGATCTTCCCCACAGCTCGACATCTCATCTTTAAACAACTGCCAAACCTTAAACAGAACACTGTTCACAGCAAACTGCCCAGCCTTCAGGACAACACGGACCACAACACCACACAACCCTGTTATGGCAACCACTGCAAGATGTGTCAGAGTGTCAACATGGATACTACCACTACATATGGGAACACAACCCACCATGTACGCGGCAGGTACTTATGTGACTCGGTCAACATTGTCTATCTCAAATGTTGCAGGCAAGGATGCCCAGCGGCATGATACATTAGCAAGACTAAGCAGATGCTACAGCAACAGTTGAATGGACACCGTGCAACAGTTGCCAGACAAAGGTGTTCCCTCCCAGTCGGGGAACACTTCAGCGGTCAAGGACATTCAGTCTCGGATCTTTGGGTGACCATCCTCCAAGGCAGACTTCAGGACATGCAACAATGCAGAGTGGCTGAGTAGACGCTGTTAGCCAATGTCCAGTCACCTCACCTGTGACTATCAATAATACAAATATCTCAGCAAGAGGCCCAGCAATCACTTCCCTCATTTTCCACAGAGTTCTAGGGTACACCTGATCAGATCCTGGGGATTTATTCACTTTTATGCATTTCAAGACACCCAACACTTCTTCCTCTGTAATATGGACATTTTTCAAGATGTTACCAACTATTTCCCTACATTTTATATCTTCCATATCCTTGCTGATATTTGAGGAGCCCTATTCTCTCCCTAGTTACCCTTTTGTTCTTAACGTATTTGTAAAAACCCTTTCGATTCTTCTTAATCCTATTTGCCAAAACTATCTCATGTCCCCTTTTTGCCCGTCTGATTTCCCCTATGGGGTGAATTTGGATTTGCAGATTTATATTTGCGGATACCTTCTATTTTGGTCAAAAAGCACACGACCATGTGAGATTTTATAAATTCCCACTGGAAATAAAACCAACCTGACTCAAGGTTGGAATACAGACAGACTCTAACCTCATACCTTTCATGCATTGTCTGAGCTGAGATGTCATATTTTTTAATAAAACCTTAAGGTATCTCAGGAATGTGACTTGAAAGAAGTTCTGGAATGTACATATTAATGAATCAAAACCTGTAACCCATTCTAGCTGATTAAAAACTAAACGCAATCTAGATTTTTTTTAATACATTGCATCAGTTGTATGACACTTTGATCTTTTACTTTCAATTCTGTGTCCTATGATCCTGCCCCACTAGCTACCTGATGAAGGAGTAGTGCTACGAACGCTGGTACTTCCAAATAAACCTGTTGGACTATAACCTGGTGCTGTGTGATTTTTAACTTTGTCCACCCCAGTCCAACACCGGCACCTCCACATCATCACCCTTGTCGTGCCCCTTTTTAAAAAATCGTGATTCTGTGGGATCTTGGCCAGGCTGCTCCTATTGTTCCTATCATCACAGGAAAACCCCAAGGCTTCACAAACTGTTTACTTTCTGGGCTTTGAAGCTGACCGATCGATATCTCTAATCTTAATGTTTCTTCATAAATAAAACCAGGACAAAATGCATCTCTTCAAGACACAGTTCTGTCACTATTGCAGAAATATTGAGTGTCCTATTCAGTGTGTTTGGTGCACCTGAGGAAATCATTACTGACAATGGGTCACAGTATAGGGGCAAATCTTTCAGAGTTGTGTGTGTCAAACAGGGCATAATCATGTAACGTCCTTACTACATTTCCCAAGTTCAAATGGTCCTGCTCAGCGAATGGATCACATTGTTCTACCAATTTCCTGAAATATAGGAGAAGGAAACAAGATTTTCAGGTCATCATATCACACTTCAGAGTTACACCTCTGGATATAAGATTAGCATCACCAGCAGAGATCATCTTCAGAAGCTAAATGCAAATTAACTTAATGAGTCATCATTTAGATGGATTAGCCATGGGAGATGCAAGGGGTAAGGCTGAGGGCTGGGTCTGGATCGGATGTGCTTCGGTGAATCAGTGTGGACTCGATGGGCCAAATGGCCTGCTTCTGTAGGGATTCTATGATTCAAAGTTGCAACCTTCACTCACTTCATCACTGACACACAGAGTGAATATTGTACACCATCGGCCCTCGATATTATGCTGACCTACGAAACCAATCTAAACCATCTAGAAGGTGCAATAGCAGTAACTGACCAAGTCTTCCCTGACAGCACATTCCAAACCTCTGACCTCTACCAAGGAGAAGGGCAAACAAATACATGAGAACACCAGTACCTGCAAATTCCCTTCCAAGTCACACACCTCCCTGACTTGAAATATATCACTGTTCTTTCCCTTTCGCTGGGTTAAAATCCTAGAACTCCCTTCCTGACATTTATCTACATCTCATGGGTCTATAGCGTGTCAAGAAAACAACTTACAACCACATTCTCAGTACAATTAAGGAATATAAATGCGGGCCCAGTCTGCAATTCCCCTATCCCATGAACACATTTAAAAAGACACAAAACCTGAAACTGAAGCAAACACAATGGTGAATAGTAACAGACTTTGTTAAGACATAGATAGACTGGATATTAAGGGTAACAGATATAGCAGATAGAGATAAATTATTTTCATCTGGGTGCACTGTCTGGGAGAGGAGGGCAATGTCAAAAAAGGAGAGCTAGACCTTTCAGGAGTGAAATTAGGAAACACTGCTGCACACAAAGACTGATCGAACTTTGGAATTCTCTTCCCCGAAAGGTATTTCACGGTGATTTTAAATCAATTGTGATTTTAAATCTGAGATTGATAGAGTTTTGTTAACCATAGGTATGAAGGGCATGGGACAATGTAAGGTAGGGAATAGATCAGTAATGATCTAATTAAATGGCATGGGGAGCTATCTGGTCTGCTTTTATTCCTGTGTTACTGTGGTGAAAAGAGTTTTACACCAAGAATGGCATTAGTAAGTGGCTGTGCTGCTATAGTCCGAAACAAGATTGTTTGGATGACACTTCCTTGGAAGTGGATGTTCGCACTCTTAACTGCATTACTATTATGCATCAAGATCTGTCTGATGAACCGTTATAATAACTGCAACTACAAGAATCAAACCATCCATCCCGAGCATCATACCATGTTTGAGCCTTTTCTCAGGAGGACTGCTCTTTCCCCCAAGTGCAGCAGAACAATTTGTCATTGTTCAGAAGTTAGTATAGCCCACCCTCTTGACGCACTTGAAAAGGCAGCCCTGACTGATGAGTGACGGACCCTTGACTAATCGTCTTGCAGCTCCCAGTTAATTTACCATTAATCCCCAGTTTGGTTAATGGGACCCGGAGGATTGGCCATGGTGCAATCTTAGGCCTGTAATGTTATTGAAGCCTTGATCCTGACTGCCCCAAGTGTCTGATTGACCATCTCCAAGTCATAGGAATGATGATACCTCAACTTACCTGGCCAGTACTCCCCATCTAGTCCCAGTCACCACGACTTGACTGAAGACGATCCCACTTTAATTCTGGCTGTTGGTTTCAAGCCCATGTATGCTGACACATGCTGCAGGTGTGATAGTAACATAGCACAGCCTGTAAAGCAAATATGTCCACCCCTTGACTGATCATTGCTGGCAAACATGACAAGTTTCCTGCACTACAAAGCAAGGCAAGCCATAAGTACAACGACCGTGTAAGTTCTAAATGATTCAGGAAAGTGCAAAAAGTCAATGCAAGGCAGGTATACTGTTCATAATTCAAATAAATACCCAAGTGTGAGAGTGCTAAGGGTATAATCAGGAGTGTTACACCTAACTGGGGTAGCACACTAGAAATCAAATGCCACTATTCCTCGAGATGTCACAAAGATTCAAGATTTTATAAATTGTGCAAAGATCCCCAAGTTGACAAAAGGAGAAAGCAGATATGTAACATGAATTATAGTTGATTACAATTGATTCAACTCTAGGCACGGGGTAAATAGTTTTAAACCTTGGGCATATAATACAACTAATTAAATTCTAATGCCCTTATAAACTCCCCCCGACACATTCACAGACAGACAAATTGACAGGTAAAATTGGATTTTGGGCAGAGGCAAAAATCAGTCTTTGTTACCATGTAATATTGTTGAGATGATCATTATGAGTCTCCTGATGTTTCAGCCATCTCTCCCCAGATGCCTCCACTGGTTGGTGAATACTGAAGTCAAAAAAGGAGAGCTGACGCACTTATAAAACTCTCTGACTTATTAGTTAAACTTGCAATAAATCACAACTGTTCAGAAGGATGAACGTGTTTTCTTCACATCTACATTGAATTTTGCATGCAGATAACAGAAAGACTGTTCCTGAGCTGGGAAAGAACTGAATATTTCTCTCTGTCTGTCTCTTCATTTGGGAGAAAGTGAGGACTGCAGATGCTGGAGATCAGAGCTGAAAATGTGTTGCTGGAAAAGCGCAGCAGGTCAGGCAGCATCAAAGGAGCAGGAGAATCCAAGTTTCGGGCCTATGCCCGAAACGTCGATTCTCTTGTCTCTTCATTTGCTCAACTGTTCAGTGGTTAGCACTGCTGCTTCACAGCACCAGTGTCTGATGTGAGTGTATGCAATTTCTTACCATTGATCAAAGCAATTGCTCTGTTTATCCCTCTGGAACAGTGTCAAAAGCAGCTCTATCTGCAAAGGAACATGTGTTGGAGCAGAAGTCCTGAGTTTGACCCGGGTTCAATTCCCGCCTCGGGCGACTATCTGTGTGAAGTTTGCACATTCTCCCTGATCTGTGTGGGTTTCCTCCGGGTGCTCCAGTTTCCTCCCGCAATCCTAAGATGTGCGGGTCAGTTGAATTGGCCATGCTAAATTGCCTATAGTGTTAGGTGCATTAGTCAGGGGTAAATATAGGGTAGGGGAATGGGTCTGGGTGGGTTACTCTGCGGAGGGTCAGTGTGGACTTGTTGGGCCGAAGGACCTGTTTGCATTTTGTAGGGAATCTAATCTAATCATAACTAGATAACTAACCCATTGACTAATCAACTTTTTGTCATTAACAAAAGCTGCATCTGTACACCCCATCAGCTCTAAATCATTTGCATCCAATTTCAATGATTGCTTGTTCCACCAGTTGTTCACATGATGCCTGCAATGGGCAATAGGTTACTTGCTCTTCAAAACTTACAGTCACCATTCAAGCACTGCTTTAAAACAGCTCTTTCACATTTCAGTCCACAGTTTTTAAGAACACAAAGTAAAATGATAAGATCCATTTAAGAGATGCATCCTTTTCTAATCCAGGCTTCAGAGTACTGAGAAACCCTTTCAGTGTCAATTCATCTCAGATCAGTCAAGAGCTCTGTCCTAGAGTCCCTTGTAGCCTTCAGCCTCCCCTAACCCCATTCTTCAAACTCATTGGAAGTCATTGAGAAGAGGCTATTCCCATTAAAAAGACATAGTTCATTAATGATATTAACTATGTACAAGTAACACTGATGTGATAACCATGTCTAGTGAGAATATGAAGAAGACGCAATTGGCACGTTTTCAGTATTCTCAGCTGTTCTCCCTGCAAGCCCATTTGACATCATTTTGGTGGGTGGTGCTTAAAGCACTCTTCAACATTAACCCTTTCAGACCTCTATCACTTACACAAGTTCCTCCGTTTTCTGGACCTTTTGGCCTGACCTCAACTGTGCGGCAAATATCAGGAGAAATATGATTCGATGCTTAAAGTGCATGAAAGCAGGAGAGAATTTGCTGAAGGTAAAAGCATTAGTATTCAGACTTCTGCTCCAACACATGTTCCTTTGCAGATAGAGCTGCTTTTGACACTGTTCCAGATGGATGAGCAGAGCAATTGCTTTGATCAATGGTAAGAAATTGCATACACTCAGATTAGACACTGGTTTAAGTGTTAAATATTTAAATATTAAAAAAGCTCTCACGTACAATGTGGAAGTGTCAGATACATGAGTATTAAGCTTGACCAGAAAAACACCACAGGGAATGTCTTTAAGGACCAGATGCCAACTGAACAACTCCAAATTCTCTAATTCTAACATGCTAAATTCTGCCAGGAAAATTTAGATGTTGACTTTTAATTGTCAACACATTAGTAATGGCTGCTCCCTAGCAAAGTCTTGCCTGGAGACAATAAAACATTTAGAACACTAATATTTTTGTTTAATGTACATTGTCGCTTGCTTATTACTTAATTCAAATTAATAAAAGAATCTTCATATTCCTTCAATTAGATTGTTTAAACTCTGCAATTTGAAGGAAGGTTAATCTAACTGTCCACACAATCATAGAAAATTTACACCACAGAAGGAGGCCATTTACTCAATCTTGGTAAAGAGCTATCCAGCTAATTCCGCCTTCTAGCTGTTGGTCATTGATCTGCAGGCTATAACACTTCAAACATCTCTCCGAGTAAGTTTTCAAATGCAATGAGTCTCTCTGGCTGTACTATCTGTTCAGCCAGTAAACTTCAACCCCTTACCACCCTCTGAGTGAAAAGTAATTCTCTTCAAATCCCTTCTTTATCTCCCACCAAATACTTGAAATTTATGCTCCTTCCTACCCACTTTACCCAAGCTCCTCAAAATTTTATAAACCTTAATTAAATCTTTTACCAGACTCCTCTATTCCAAAGAAAACAATCCCAATCTACCATTCATTATTCGTTGCCAACAACATCCTCATAACTCCAACCCTGTACCTTTTGGCTGCTTTCATAGAACATAGAACATAGAAGAATACAGCGCAGTACAGGCCCTTCGGCCCTCGATGTTGCGCCGATCCAAGCCCACCTAACCTACACTAGCCCACTATCCTCCATATGCCTATCCAATGCCCGCTTAAATGCCCATAATGAGGGAGAGTCCACCACTGCTACTGGCAGGGCATTCCATGAACTCACGACTCGCTGAGTAAAGAACCTACCCCTAACATCTGTCCTATACCTACCCCCCCTTAATTTAAAGCTATGCCCCCTTGTAATAGCTGACTCCATACATGGAAAAAGATTCTCACTGTCGACCCTATCTAAACCCCTAATCATCTTATACACCTCTATCAAGTCACCCCTAAACCTTCTTTTCTCCAATGTAAACAACCCCAAGTGCCTCAGCCTTTCCTCATACGATCTTTCTACCATACCAGGCAACATCCTGGTAAACCTCCTCTGCACCCGTTCCAGTGCCTCCACATCCTTCCTATAGTATGGCGACCAAAACTGCACACAATACTCCAGATGTGGCCGCACCAGAGTCTTATACAACTGCAACATGACCTCAGTACTCCGGAACTCAATTCCTCTACCAATAAAAGCCAGTACGCCATATGCCTTCTTCACCGCACTATTTACCTGGGTGGCAACTTTCAAAGATTTGTGTACATGGACACCAAGATCCCTCTGCTCATCCACACTAC
Source organism: Chiloscyllium plagiosum (assembly GCF_037043375.1). Classification (NCBI taxonomy): domain Eukaryota; kingdom Metazoa; phylum Chordata; class Chondrichthyes; order Orectolobiformes; family Hemiscylliidae; genus Chiloscyllium; species Chiloscyllium plagiosum. Next base: position 54,693,830 of record NW_028270160.1, read on the forward strand.
CAAGTATCCGACCGTTAGCCCAGTACCCCATCTTTTTATTACTCTTACCAAAGTGAATCACCTCACACTTAGCTACATTGAACTCCATTTGCCACCTTTCTGCCCAGTTCTGCAGCTTATCTATATCCCGCTGTAACCTGCCACATCCTTCCTCACTGTCTACAACTCCTCCGACTTTCGTATCATCCGCAAACTTGCTCACCCAACTTTCTAACCCCTCCTCCAGGTCATTTATAAAAATGACAAACAGCAATGGTCCCAAAACAGATCCTTGCGGAACACCGCTAGTGACGGCACTCCAAGATGAACCTTTGCCATCAACTACTACCCTCTGTCTTCTTCCAGCCAGCCAACTCCTAATCCAAACCTCCAACTCACCTTCAATGCCATACCTCCGTATTTTTTGCAGTAGTCTACCATGGGGAACCTTATCAAACGCCTTACTAAAATCCATATACACCACATCTACTGCTTTCCCCTCGTCCACCTCCTTAGTCACCTTCTCAAAGAATTCAATAAGGTTTGTGAGGCACGACCTGCCCTTCACAAAACCATGCTGACTATCCTTGATCACATTATTCCTATCCAGATGTTCATAAATCCTATCCCTTACAATTCTCTCTAAGATTTTGCCCACAACAGAAGTGAGACTCACCGGCCTATAGTTACTAGGGTTATCCCTACTCCCCTTCTTGAACAAGGGAACCACATTTGCTAGCCTCCAATCTTCTGGCACTACTCCTGTAGACAACGAGGACATAAAAATTAAGGCCAATGGCTCTGCAATCTCCTCCCTTGCTTCCCAGAGAATCCTAGGATAAATGCCATCAGGCCCAGGGGACTTATCTATTTTCACCCTTTCCAGAATTTCCAACACCTCTTCTCTACATACCTCAAAGCCATCCATTCTACTTAATTGTGACTCAGTACTCACATTGACAACAATGTCCTGTTCCTGATTGAATACTGATGAAAAGTATTCATTCAGTGTCTCCCCAATCTCTTCAGCCTCCACACGCAACTTCCCACTACTATCCTTGACTGGACCTATTCCTACCCTAGTCATTCTTTTATTCCTGACATACCTATAGAAAGCCTTAGGGTTTTCCCTAATCCTACCAACTAAGGACCTTTCATGTCCCCTCCTTGCTGCTCTTAGCTCTCTCTTCAGGTCCTTCCTGGCTACCTTATAACTCTCAATCGCCCCAATTGAACCTTCACGCCTCATCTTTACATAGGCCGCCCTCTTCCATTTAACAAGGGATTCCAATTCCTTATTAAACCACGGCTCCCTCACACGACCCTTTCCTCCCTGCCTGACGGGCACATACTTATCAAGGACACTCAATAGTTGCTCCTTGAACAAGCTCCACATATCAATTACACCCTTGCCTTGAAGCTTACTTTTCCAGGCCACACATCCTAAGTCATGCCTCACAGCATCATAATTTCCCTGCCCCCATCTATAACTCTTGCCCTGTAGTGCACACTTATCCCTCTCCATCACTAGAGTAAAGATCACCGAATTGTGGTCACTGTCCCCAAAGTGCTCACCTACCTCTAATTCTCACTCCTGGCCTGGTTCATTACCCAGAACCAAATCCAGTATGGCCTTACCTCTTGTTGGCCTATCTACATATTGTGTCAGGAAACCCTCCTGCACACATTGGACAAACACTGACCCATCTAACGAACTTGAGCTATAGCTTTCCCAATTAATATCAGGAAAGTTAAAGTCCCCCATAACAACCACCCTATTACTTTCACTCTTCTCTTGAATCATCCTCGCAATCCTTTCTTCTACGTTTCTAGGACTATTAGGAGGCCTGTAAAAAACTCCTAACAGGGTGACCTCACCTTTCCTATTCCTAACCTCAGCCCAAACTACCTCAGATGGCGAGTCTTCATCCATCGTCCTTTCCACAGCTGTAATACTATCTTTGACAAGCAATGCCACACCTCCCCCTCTTTTACCCCCACCTCTGACCCTACTAAAACATTTAAACCCTGGAACCTGCAACAGCCAATCCTGTCCCTGTTCTACCCATGTCTCCGTAATAGCCACAACATCGAAGTCCCAGGTACCAACCCACGCTGCAAGTTCACCTACCTTATTTCGTATACTTCTTGCATTGAAGTATATACACTTCAAACCACTTTCCTGTTTACAGGCACCCTCCTTTGAAATTGATGCCATGTTCCTAACCTCCCTACACTCCAGGTCCTGCACCCTAAAGCTACAGTCTGGGTTCCCATGCCCCTGCAGAGTTAGTTTAAACCCCCCCCAAGAGCACTAGCAAACCCCCCACCAAGGATACTGGTGCCCCTCAGGTTCAGGTGTAGACCATCCTGTTTATAGAGGTCCCACCTTCCCCAGAAAGAACCCCAGTTATCCAAATACCGGAATCCCTCCCTCCTGCACCATATCCCTTCATGTAATATACTGATCTTGTGGGACCATAAAGGGAGTGTCTGGGGAATCTGTTTGATTCTGACTGAACTTTGCACATGTTTTCACAATAGGGATAGTGTAGTCTTTTCAATCAGGGAGTAAGAGTGTGAAATATTAGCTGAAATTAATAATGTTTCAAAGCAGATAATTCCCCAGACCAGGAAAAACTTAATCCTCAGCTGTTAAGGAAAGACAGAGAAGACATAATGAAGGGTTCAACAATCAGTTTCCAATTCTCCCCATCAACAGACATGATGCCAGAGGGCTGGAGAACAGCTAACTTTGGATCATTGCTTAATAAGGGCAAAAGATTGAATAGTTACAGACCAATCAACTTAATCTTAAGAAAGATACCATGTAAAAACTGTTAACATGGATTTGTAAAGGTAAGGTCATGCCTAATTAGCATGACTGAGGGCATTGTGGGTAATTCATTTGATGTAGATAGTATGGATTTAGCAAAGTTTTTTGACAAGTTCCCAGATAGCAGACTGGTCACAAAAATAAAATCTCGTGGGACTGAAGACAAAGCAGCAAGTTGGATTCAAAGACAAATGATAATGGTTGAAAAGTATTTTTTTGTAACTGGAAGAAGACTGTTTCCAATAATGTTCCATAGGGCTCTGAACTACTGTCAGTTCTTCTATAATGTGATTGTTGTGTTCTTGTGCAACCCCATATTATAGAAAAATTGCACTTAAGAAACACTGTTTTAAGTGTTGGCGCTGTAATTGGGTTACAGCCAACATGTTTTTTAAACGTTCACACTTTCGAAACAGCATCCCCAATTCGTCAATTGCATTAGAGCAAACTTGAGTTGATGAAACACATATTAAGGCAGAGCAACATATGTTCTGTTTGTGAAATACATCAATGATTGGGTCTTTAAGAATGACATAGAATTAAGATGTTTGGAGAGGATACAGTAGTTGACTGTGTGGCTGATAATGAAGAAGGCAATTGTAAATGGCATGTGCCAGATATTATATTTTAATTTCAAAAAGATACTTTTGGCACAACCATAAGTATAATTCTTTTGGAATTTCTAAAACAATGAATTGATCATTTAAATAAATGCATACTGAATTAAATATGACTATTAAAATATATCAAGCAAGCCAAGCAAACTACCTTTTTTCATTATTATTTAAAGATAGGCTTGGCAGCAGATGCTGATCACCGGGGAAGAGAGTGGGGATTGGGATCAAGGTTAACTAAAACGGACCTTCCTTTAAGCTGCTGGTGCACACTTTGATGGAATACGCAAGAGGCTGAGGATTGGAACTGACTGCCTTTCACTTGGGCTATTCTCCTGGCCTGCTTTGTGGACAGGTTTTTGTAGAAATGCAGAAGGGCTTGGATATATAGCTGGCTCGTTCAATTTCACAGTTCAGTCTCTCTCTCTCTCTCTCTCTTTGCCCCTCCTTCTTCCACATAAAAACATCCTCACTCTCCCACATACGCAGAATAACTTCGAATAAAATTTTGAAAGAAAAATGGTGTTCCTCCAACCTTACAAAAATATCAACTAACCAGATCATTAAAGTACAAATAACCGTAATCTGTCAGCAGTTGGTGTTGCTTAATCATGTGCAAATAAACTTTGAGAAATTGGCTAACAAGATTGCACAGAAAGGTTTTTCAGTAATCATTCCAAGATGATAAACAAGCTTCTTGTACATGTACAAATAAACACTGGACTCTTATGTCAACCTCTCAAAGTTTATTTTGAATAGATTGAGAGGTTAAAGTTCCTGTTCTTAACTCTTTAAGAATTCAGTTGATTGACACTGTTATAGGACTGTAGGTGTATCAGACTGTTTTCTAAAGAAATGTAGTTTATTGTAAACAATTTCACATATGTATGGTTATTATAGTTTTTTAAATAGTTCTGTATATTATGTATATTAAATTACTAGGCCTCAAAGACCATGAATTGGAATGAAGGGTATTGGAAAAGATGACTGATGGGGAATGGCTTTAGTTGTCATTAAGTTGGCCTGTGATCTATGAGGGGCCATGAGGATGAATGGAGAATGTGTAGTACAGGTGAGAATTGGAGTGGATGACTTATAGAGTCATAGAGTCATACAGATGTACAGCACGGAAATGGACCCTTCGGTCTAACTCGTCCATGCCAACCAGATATCCCAACCTAATCTAGAACCATTTGCCAGCATTTGTGCCATATCCCTCTAAACCCTTCCTATTCATAAAGCCATCCAGATGCCTTTTAAATGCTGTATTTGTACCAGTCTCCACTACTTCCTCTGGCAGCTCATTCCATACACACACCGCCCTCTGCTTGAAAAGGTTGCCCCTTAGATCCCTTTTATATCTTTCCCCTCTCACCCTAAACCTATGCCCTCTAGTTCTGGACACCCCCACCCCAGGGAAAAAATTTTGTCTATTTATCCTATCCATGCCCCTCATGATTTTATAAACCTCTGTAAGGTCACTGCTAAGCCTCTGACACTCCAGGAAAAACAGCCTCAGCCTATTCAGCCTCTCCCTGTAGCTCGAATCCTCCAACCCTGGCAACATCCTTGTAAAACTTTTTTGAATCCTTTCAAATTTCACAACATCCTTCTGATAGGAAGGAGACCAGAATTGCATGCAATATTCCAAAAGTGGCCTAACCAACATCCTGTACAGGTGCAACATGACCTCCCAACTCCTATACCCTATGCTATGACCAATAAAGGAAAGCATACCAAGCACCTTCTCCATAATCCTACCTACCTGCAACTCTACTTTCAAGGAACTATGAACCTGCACTCCAAGGTCTCTTTGTTCAGTAACACTCCGTGGGAACTTACCATTAAGTGTATAAGTCCTGCTAAGATTTGCTTTTCCAAAATGCAGCACCTCAAATTTATCTAAGTTAAACTCCATCTGCCACTCCTTCACCCATTAGCCCATTTGATCAAGATCTCGTCTGACATGAGAAGTAGTGGGGTGCTGCAGAGTCTGAAACTAACTAAAAAACTGGTACAAAGTCCCAGAAAATCAAGGTGAGTCTTTTAACCAGACCACCTTGACAATCTGCCACGCCCATAGCTACATCTTGAATATAGAACGTGGAACTGTCCAGCACAGGAATGGGCCCTTCAGCCCATGATATTGTCACAAAATTAAACAAATCTCTTCTTCCTGTCCTTGGTTCATATCACTCTATTCCTTGCATATTCATGTGCTTATCTAAAGGTTCCTTAAATGTCCTTATCGTATCTGCCACTACCACCACCCCTCGCATCACGTTCCACACTTCTACCACTCTCCCTGTAAAAACATTTCCCCGTCACAACTCCTTTGAACTTGCTCCCTCTCACCTTAAATGCATGTCCCTTATTATTAAACATTTCAACTCTGGGAAAAACATTCTGTCAACTCTATCCATGCATTTCATAATCTTAAGACCTCTATCAAGTCTCCTCTCAGCCTCTACCACTCCAGAGAAAACAACCTGAGTTTTTCTAGCCTCTCCTTACAGCTCATACTTTCTAATCCAGGCAGCATTCTGGTAAACTTCTGCACCCTCTACAAAGCCTCCACATCCTTCCTGTCATGTGGGAACTGGAACTGAATGCAATTTTCTAAGTGTGACCTGACCTAATCTAATGTGTTTCAGGGGGCAACAGTCCTGATTCTCTCTCATCCCAGTGAGGGCAGTAGAACTGACCCTCGTCCAGCCCAAAAGTGGAAATTTCCCTTCAAGTTACTTGCCCCAGAAGCAAGGATGCAGCTGATGGTGTCTGCCCATGGTTAAACGGTAGTTTTCAAAATGGCAGTTTGCCCAATAACTCAGCCACCACTGGAGTTAGCCAGGTATAATAATTACAAAGGCAGTCAGTTACATCTGTTTTAAAAACATTATCAGTTTTGTATATTGCAGAATGAGATGAGAGCCACATACATGATCTCATACCATTATTGGATTAAATTATTCATGCAATTCATCTCCACCAAACAAGTCTTTTTGAAAGTGTTTCTGAACCTAATCATGCCTGAAGAATTTTTGCTTGGAGATGCCGACAAAAGATTGCACTACTCCTGTGGCATTTTATAGGAGGCATTCAGTTACCGTAGCAACCGAGGTCATGAATGTCTTGATCTGATAAACCGCATAAATGTGCCAGACAGGCTGCACTAGATTATGAATAGATATGTAATTACAATATTACTGTCAGAATATTTGCAAGGATTATAAATGGCTAGGTTCAGCTGAAAGTAAATCTGTGTGCACCTATCCTATGCTTCTAGCCATGTATAGACATGTTTGATTTAACCCAGTTGGCAGACAGAGCAGCTGACAACCAGATGCAAACAAGAACTAACTGGCAGCTGGTTGGTTATCAGCATATGGACAGACTACAGATATCATAGCACTCTGCCATAATTGAGCTTCCTTTATTTTCAACCATCCATTTATTGTTTTGCTTTTGTGTGGTTGAAACAGACTATTTTGTAAGATGCAGTACTGATGCTTAAGACAAAGCTGTTGTTTTACTGTATTGTGAGCTTGACAGAAAAGACTTCATACATCTGTACACACACACCTTGCGCTATGACTGAAGATAGCATTTTATTACAAATAAGATGTTAAATATCTCATGTGTCTCAATGCTGTAATAGAAAAATCAATTTCTTTCTGGTTTGGAAGAATAAGGTGACTTTTTTGTCTGAATGAACTCTCTCAGTGTGGGAGATGGTGATTCAATATTAATTTTTCAAAAGGTAATTGAATTTATACTTGACAGGAATAAATGCTCGGTTTTGGGAAAGTGACTGGAACTGATTGGATTTTTCTTTCAGGAGGAGTTGGCATTAGCTCAATGGGCCGAGTAGTTTCTTTCTATCCTGCGTATTTAGAGTACATTAAACAGATGCAAAGATACAAGCAATAACTCCATTGACTTATGCATGGTCAAACATGGACATTTGTTTGCTGTTTCTTGTTGCTGCTGTCACTGATAAAATGTGATAAAGTTGATTGCCTCTGATGAATAATGCATTTGTCATCTCCCTGATTTTCTTGTCGAGAATAAGCTGACTGACAATACTGTGGTAACCTGTCAGCATTCAGAGGCACAACATTGAGGATAATGGCTGCCTTAACATCCTCAGATTCTGCAGGAAAAGGTGTCTGCAATCCTGAAGAGGTTGCAACTCAAAATCGGCATTCTTTCTAAACCCGACACTCCTGATATTGTGCTTCTCTGTCATCATTCTACCGATAGCTGTGCCTGTTGCTGCAGTTCTGAAGAGTGGCAGTGCGTCTGGTACAGTTAACATCTCTGGCACATCTAACTTCAGTAGATCTTAGTCGCAGTTATCTGCCCCGCTTCCACTAAAGCATGTGCTAGTGGAGCACTAGACACATTAACCATTAACCAGGCTTTCGGACTACTGAAAATAATTAGCATTTTTTTGCAGTTCCCTTCTGATGCGTGATTTGCACAAGCTCTAATGTGCTTTTGATGTGGGCAAGCTAAGTACAGAGGCAAGAAAAGTACAGGTGCTAGAAAAGCACAGCAGGTCAGTCAGCATCCGAGGAGCAGGAGAATTGATGTTTTGGACATAAGCCGTTTATCTGTAGTCCTCACTTTATCCAAGGTAAGTGCATATACAATACATTAGGATGGCAATCATGTGGACTTCAGGTATTGCAATATTCTTTGAATTAATAAGATCTGTACCAAAATATTCATGTGCTGCAGCTACCACCAATACAAACGTCCTACAAGAACTTGAGTTCAACAGGTGAGAGTCACATTGACTTCATGGGGCTTCTGAAGTTGCTACACTTTATTGCATTATTGTCAATTATTTGTGAGTTATGCCAATAGCTCATTTACCTGTTTTCCTCTCTGTCTGTCTGGCTGTGTTTAGATTTGGAGAGATCACAGGCAGAAATATGGTTCTCATAAGCTAAGTTCCTAATGTGCTTGAATTCACTATTGATGGATGGACTTAGTGACTGTGAGAAATGGGGAAGGGTGTTGTTTTCGCAGATGTAGCATAAAAGGTAGTGATAATAAGCTTAAGCATAGCGCTGACAAACAAGTATAGAGGGCAGCTGCAGGCAAAGATCAGATTAGCAAACTTCTGGGAAAAACAAGTTTGTGCAGGCAGAAAAGCAGAACAATAGAAAACACTAGCACAGCAAGTGTTAATATAGTTACAAACCGGTTGCAGCTAACGGCCCAAGGAGATAGAAGTAGAATCTAATCAAGATAAGGAGAAGTCACGTAGGGGCAGTCAGGTCACAAGTTAGGCAGAGAACTAGGGTGATTGGGTAATGTAGGAGTCAGGAGAGGTGACCTCACGCAGCTCAAAGGTATAACTGTATACTTGTTTCAATGCTCATTGCTCATTTGCTTTAGCATTTGACGCCCTTTCTTGCAAGATCGTAAAATAAATTGTCTTGTTTCCAGTTTTGGTGGTCTTGGCTAATTTTGTTAAGTTTGTTCTTAACATGACCCGCACCCATAAGGAAAAAGCCAATGGTTCACTCCATGAGGTGTCCAACAGTCACAGAGGAGTTCATTGGTGAAAATGTGGAACATCAATCCTCATCTGGGCAATATGCAATGTCTCAGAGAACTACCAGCCAATTAAATGGCTAACCCCTCTCTGGTCCCAGGAATATCCCATTCTGATGAAGAGCTTATGCTTGAAACATTGACTCTCCTACTCCTCAGATGCTGCCTGACTGGCTGTGCTTTTTCAGCACCGCACATGTTGACTGGGGAGCAGTGGTCACATGCAATGACTGCAACAGTTCCCAACACTGAGGAACTGCAAGCAGAGTGGAAGACAAGGGGGGACCAAGAGGGAGCAGAACCAGGCTAGAAGAAGGTAGAGAGAGATGGGATCCAGTGTAAGTAGGCAAGGGCCGAGGAAGATGAGGGGGGAAACACACTTATGCAAATCTAAAGGGAGTGACTCAATTTGGCCTAAGTGTGCCAATGAGGAGGTACAATATAAACTGACAAATTCTTATAGCAGAAATTGAGGCTACTTACCTCATCATACTTCTGTGTTCTATTGTTCAAATGATTGGTACGTGCTTATTTTGGGGGCCAGTTTGCTTAGTTATCTGGATAGCTGTTTTGAACCAACAGTATAGATTCAATTCCCACCCCTTCCCACGAAGGTCCCGCCTTCTCAACCTCTCCCTTCACCTGAGGCATGGTGGCCGTCAGAGTAAATCACCACCAGTCATCGCTGTCTGATAAGAGAGCGGTCTTATGATGCAGGAGGACTATGGCAACATGATAATGTATGTCTGCTGACTGGCCTTTTTGGCATGATTTGTTAAATAAGCCTGCAAACGTGCTCACATGAATTGAGAAACTGAAAGTAAGTTAGAAGCTTATTTAGAAATCTGTTCACATCTCTTGCCATCTGTATGTAATTCTGAATTACAAAACGCAATACTACCATCAATGCTCTATAGGAGAGCTACCTAGTTAGTTGCATTCCTACTCTTTCCCCATAGACCTACAGTTTTTATGTTCTTCAAGCCTTTGTCAATCCCCCACTTTAAAGTTACCACCGAATCTTCTTTTGACTTCAGATCATAACAACTCATTGCGCGAAACAAAAAAAAATTCACCTGCACAACATGTCAAGCAGAAGTCCCTGAAGTTGAAGGGATCTCTTATAAAAATAACCTTCACAAAGATAGAACAGAACATGAAAAACATCTGAGGGGTACATTTTGGATCTGAGCGACATGGAAGAAGCATGCAGCATTGATATAGCAGCATTTCAATAGTTTGCAACATTTTATGAGCTGGGAAAATGAAAAGCATCACCATCAGCTCGTAGTTAAAAGACAGTCACTCTTTTCATGACCTCAGAGCATTCCAAAGGGTTTCCCAATTGGTTAAGTGTTTTTTTTTTGTTTCTGAAATGCCAAATCAGAGGAAAACGTAGCAGCCTATTTGTATGTAGTTATCTCCAAGAAACAGAGATGGCCTGGTCATTGTTTTATAAGTTACGTTGGGTGAGGAATAAATCTTGACTCAGACTCGAGGGAAAATACCTCTTCAGTTTCCAAAACATCCCTTGAAAATTAATATCTCAATCAAAAGACAACACCTCCAGACAATAAAGCACTTCCTTCAGTATTACACTGGCAGCATAGCTTATCGACTCAAAATCTCTAGAACAGAACTGTTTTACTTGGCAACAAGCAAGGTACTGCTGAAACATATCTGACAACCTGAAAATAGCACATGGAAAAGGCATCCAGATTAACATTCAAATGAATAATAATTTCTCAGAGCAGCTGAATTCTCTTTTTTCTTTAGTTAAATGTGTCTTCTCCCTACTTATCCAGTCAGAGAATTAAATGCAGTAACAGTTTATCTTCATTTAAATTAGATTGCTCACATCTTCACACTCTAAGACTTGAACTGTATAATGTGTGGGTGTTATTTTCAGTATTGGAAAGTTGTATTTTCTATTTTCCTTCCTCTACCTCCCCCCCTTCACTCCTCCCCAAAAGGCTATTTGATAAATCCAAGAATGGCTTTGTGTCCTTGGTAAGTGAAAAGCAAATATTAGAAATTCCTCCCAAATTACATTAAGCACAGTTTGAGAGAACTGGAAGTATGCTCCTGACTTTAGTATGCTACAGTCTGGTTCCAGCAGATGGAAAGGGGAAGATTTATTAGCAGCTGCTTGCCTCTCATTCAACCCAGTCCACACAGGTGATATACCTGTAATGTCCAAATATTGTCCCCTGACTCATGGTTTTTCTGCTCAGCAATGTTGCAGCTATCTTTCAGAATAACATTGGATGTCAGCTGTAGCTCATTCTCTGACTCACAAGTCTAGTTCAAATCTCAATCCAAGGCTTGAGCACCAAAATTAATGCTGCTACCCTGTATTCCAGTATACAGGAGGGTCATTACTGTTACAATTTTTAAAAAAGCAGGCATTATTTATGCTGTAAATTTCTACAAACAGCAAGGTGATAATAAGCAGTTCAGTTCCTTTTAGATATTGATTGAGGAATAAATGTTAACCTGGAAAAAAACTCTTTCCTTAGCCTTTGAAATGATGTCATGTGGCCTATTATATCCAGACAGGGCAATGATGGTTAGCATTGCTGCCTCACAGCGCCAGGGACCCAAGTTCGATTCCAGCCTCAGGCAACTATCTATGTGGAGTTTGCGCATTATCCCTGTGTCTGAGTGGGTTTCCTCTGGGTGCTCTGGTTTCCTCCCATAGTCCAAAGATGTGCAAATTAGGTGGAATGCTAAAATTGGCCAGTGTCCAGGAATGTGCAGGCTAGGTGGGTTAGCCATGGGAAATACAGGGATACGGGGATAGACTGTGAGGGTATGGGTCTGGGCTGGGATGCTCTTCAGAGGGTTGGTGCAGGCGATGGGCTGAATGGCCTGTTTCTGCATTGTAGGGATTCTATGATTCTCTTAAAAAGGCAGTACCTCTGAGCCAGAGGTGGCGCAAAAAGGATGAACCATGTACTACCTCTCTATAAGTTATTCACCCAGATCACCACATGTCTGATACTGTACCATGTCAGTGATGTCTGTGTGGAACAAGGTCTTCCCTTAGAATTGATTTTTACTGGCCCAGCACACAAACATTGCAAACCAAACTCGCGTTTACTAAAGAAGTGCAGGCAAGGTGAGAAAGCACTTTTTCACTCGGCAAGTAGCGAGGGTATGAAATGGAATGCCTGGATGTGTGGTGAAGCAGCTTCGGTTGTGACATTCAAGGCAGCATTGCCTAATTACTTAAAATAGATTCAATTTTCAAGGTTTTGGGAGAAAAACAAGAGATTGACATTAAGGCAAAACGTTCAGAAAGCCAGTGCAGACATGGTGGAACGAGTGTCCTCATTCTACACCTTAATTTGGTGATTACATAAAACTTCTTTTGTGCTTGTAAATTAATTCTCACAATTGACGAACCAGATCACTTGGTTTGGTTTAACTTATGATCCACTGAAAAAACAGTGATAATATTGGATTTTGAAATGAAATTACAAAAACTAGCTGCCAAACCAATAAACAGCCATTATTATTTCTTCTCTGTATGATCCGTGTCTCTCAATCACAACAATTCACTTATGTTGCATCCTTTGGTTTTTACTGTGAGCGTTTGTGCTGTTTAAATAGATTAATATGTCTGTCAGGTGGATAAGTTATTTGCCCCTACATCCAAGTCATATAATATTCTGACTTGAACTATATCATCATTCTGTACTAATGCAGCCAAACTGGTTAATGACCAGTATTTCCTCCTGTTATGCTTATGACCGGAGACAAAATAGGACCACAAACAGAAGTTGCTGGTAAAACTCAGCAAGGTCTGGCAGCATCTGTGGAGAGAAATCAGACTTAAACATTTTGGGTCAAGCATTCCTTCCTCAGAAACCTTTATAAGGTAATCTCTCTCCCTCCTATGTTCCAGTGAAAAAAGTCTCAGCCTCTCCAGGCTTTCAATATCACAAACTTTCCAAATATGGCAACATCCTGGGATATCTCTTCTGAATCCTCCCTAGCTTAATAATATCTATAACTGGGTGACCAGAACTGAACACAGGACTCCAGAAGAAGCCTCACCAATGTCCCGTACAATCTCAACATGACTTCCTAACTCCTGTACTCAAAGGGCTGTGCAATGAAGGGAAGCACGTTAAAAGCCTTTTTAACCACCCTGTCAGCGTGATACAAACTTCAAAGAATTATATACCTGAACCCCTACATCCCTCTGTTCTGTAGCATCTTCAGTCTAAAGGATTATCACACACACACACACACACGTCACCCTACCACCTTCTCTCCGAATGAACGTATGTCAAATGGACCGTAATAGTTTTAAAAAAGTGACCTATCACTACCTTACTAAGGATGATTATGGATGGACAATGAATGCTGGTTTTGTCAATGGTCCATGTTCCATGAAGGAATTAAAGAAAGCTGTAAGGAAATATGATTGCAATTTATTTCCTTACAGCCATTCACAAGGTATTTTACTTGCAGAGTATAATTGCCCACAGCAGCCTCCACGTGAATTATATTTTCTTGTCAGGAGAAAACATGTGTCTATAATTGGAAACAGGACAGTGAGCAGCTATCATGGTGAAGGATCCATTCTATTCAGGAACTAGGATAGAGAGATGTATTTGGAGGAAGAAGCGAAGACTCTGAAATATAAGTGAGATTAATGAATAGCTTTTACTCCAACATCTCAAAAATAACTCCCAGCAAATAAAATAAGGTTGTAGGCTTAGTTATCCTTAACACAGAGACAGTTTATGCACACGAATAGATGATTTGAAACAACACTTGAATCGATCTCAGTGCCAGTAAGTTGTTTTTTTCTATCAGAATATTTTTTGAATGATCATGAAAAAATGAATGATGTAAACAGTTATGATCACACATTGCTGTGAAGAACATGTTATTTTGCTGAACCAGCCATCAAACAACTGAGGGAAATTATCACATGGCTCACAAGTCTCGAAATGACTCAGAAATCCAAGTCAGTGAAGTTTGTCTGATGGAGAGGGTCTGCTTTAAGGTAATACACTTTCTACCCCAGCCTGTAAACATGATATCACTGCTTGTAGTCAATATATTTTGTTTAAGAACTGATTATATTTTCTTACCCTCAGTCTGATTATCCCAGTTTAAATATTTGCAGCTGTAAACATTTTGGACATTTTAAAATAAGTCAAGTTATTTATTAGAACTGAAAATGTGTTGCTGGAAAAGCGCAGCAGGTCAGGCAGCATCCAAGGAGTAGGAGAATTGACGTTTTGGGCATGAGCCCTTCTTCAGGAATTCCTGAAGAAGGGCTCATGCCTGAAACATCGATTCTCCTGCTCCTTGGATGCTGCCTGACCTGCTGAGCTTTTCCAGCAACACATTTTCAGCTCTGATCTCCAGCATCTGCAGTCCTCACTTTCTCCTCAAGTTATTTATTATCCTACATTTGTCCAGGATACTTAACTCCCTGATACTGCATCAGTCAATATACACACACTGTCACCTAAACAGAAATCAAATACAGATGAAAAAGTACAATTGTAATCTTTAGTTGTCCTTTTTCATAGCAGACTTGTCGATTCTTAGATGAATAAATACTTTGGTTGAAGTGCAGGTCTTGAAAAGTGGAGGTCTCAGACTAAGCTACAAAGCTTCTTCCAGTCATGTTTCCAGATAATTGATTCTTAGGTAAATTTAAAGTTGGAAAAGGTTAGGCCAATTCCTCAGCCTATATTCAATGTATTTTGTTTATTAGTGTTGAGTTAATACAGCTAGTTCAATGGCTTTACTTTGTGGACTCCAAAGCAACCAGATTTGCTACTTTAAAAAGCAAACTGAAAACATGGTCATGTTCATGACCTGAATTATGCAAGATCAAAGTCATTTGTCTCAAGAAAGATGATGTGGTGATTGCATATCATGTGTTGTTGCTTGATGTCAAAATTCATTGGTTTGGATGAGAGACCATCATAATAAAATAGAATCAATTTCACATTAATTTAAACACACAGAGTTTAATATCTATTTTGTCTACAGTTAAACAGGAAGATGAATCAGTTAGAATGAGAAACTTGTTTTATTGATTATCCATCTTTAAAGGGATGTGGAAGTTTCTGAAATGGCTAAGGTTTTCTGTATTCAATTTGAGTTTCAGATTCCACCAAAGGTCACATGAATTGCAGTGGTCATTTTAGTAAATGGCTTCTGTTCAAAATGTTAAAGCAGTGTATGAAAATGTTTAATAAAGAAGAACTTAATTACATATGGGTGGTCATGAACCAAAGCCTTCTGGACCTTTATTGTATTAAACCAATGCATCTTACTTGTACAAAACATTAATAGGAATCTCAATTTTAGCCTCACTCAAAAACCTTACCGTGGTGTAAGACAACAACAATCAGCAGGCTAGCTGGTAACACCACAGGGAGTGATATCAGGTCACATGATGGAGTGCATGTAAGGACTTAATCCAACATAGTCATGGATGAATTTCTTCCTGCTCACTTATATAGTTCAATAAACAGTTCTATTTACCGAGACCTGCTTTATGCCCATCATTAAGTCCACTTATAATACATAGCTTTGAGGGCATTCACTAGCCAATCATTTGATACACACTGTGAAGTACACACATAAATTACAGTCAGAACAGAAAATCCTCAGAATAGTCAACCATTCCGGTAACATCTAAGAGAATAAATAGTGGGAATGTTTTAGGATTAGATTTTAGACTGGAAATAAGAAAATCTCACCTCCACTGACAGTTCTACATTTTCAGTTTTCATGAATGAGGTAGACTGGTTGGCTGTAGAACTATCTGGCTTATTGCAAAATTAAGATAGAGACTGAGAAGGACTACAAATCTGTTGTGTTATTATTGGTGCATTGCTGTATGTTAAAATTAATTGTATCCACAAAGTTTAGTTCTTAACATTGTTTATGAAGCGTGGACTCACCTTAGGAAAAAATAGAGAGAGAACGGTGAGGGGAGAGAGAGTATACGCTTCATATCAAGCATTGCCAGCAATCTTTTGCTATTCTGTTATGGTATTCTCTGTAAATTTGAATGTAGTAACTGTCATGTTAGTCAACCATATCAAATCACATACCAGCTACTTGGCACTAATTTCATGTGAAAACTGCAACATCTATTAGCATCCCTACATTTTCTAATTCCAAGTCAGGAGGCTGCCTTCAGTAGATACCAAGTCACACAATGTGAGGCACAGATGGAACGGACACCATCAGGGGTAAAATAACTCATAAAGACCTAAACAGAAGCTCATTGCCAAATCACTAATGAGTCAACTCCATATTCAACAAGCAATCACAAAAATACATGCTAATCAGCATATTGGAATGATACCAAACTGAAATTTAAAGAAGAACACCTGCATTTTTGAAGGTAACATTTTCTGCCAGATTCAAGTATGTGCCTTATTGTGAACTTCAGATAACCCCGCACATTGTTTGTCTTGTCCAACTGTCAACTTTAACTTGTATCGATACATTTACACCTAACTACTGTACTTCAAGGAGCAAAAATTCAACCTGATCTCAATTAGACAAGGGTAGCAATCATAAAAACCTGATTGGCTACGTGAGATGTTTCATAAGATAATTCACAATTTGCAATGTAACAAGCACAGTCTTGTTTATGGTGCATGACCTTGTTTTTGCTAGTCACAGCAGATGTTGATATGTAGGTTTGGATATTCCATTGACCTGACAGTCATGATTCTAGCGTAGATGGGAGTTATGCAGTTGTGCCCTGCATATTCCGAAGGTATCGTCCAGAAAAATGTAAGACTCCTGCAGGTAATTCCTATATGTCTTGAAACTTCCAAAAGTGTCTATTTGAATTGAAGACTTTGGAGATTTCTGATAAAGTTGAGTCAAATATTTACTCAGGAAAAATTAGACTATTAAATACATAGACTCACATAATCAGACGCCATACTTACCTCACACCACTTACGCAGACCTTCCTCAGACCTCGGTGGTGGGCAAGTTGTTGGAGGGAATCCTGAGGGACAGGATGTACATGTATTTGGAAAGACAAGGACTGATTCGGGATAGTCAACATGGCTTTGTGTGTGGGAAATCATGTCTCACAAACTTGAATGAGTTTTTTGAAGAAGTAACAAAGAGGATTGATGAGGGCAGAGCAGTAGATGTGATCTATATGGACTTCAGTAAGGCGTTCGACAAGGTTCTCCATGGGAGACTGATTAGCAAGGTTAGATCTCATGGAATACAGAGAGAACTAGCCATTTGGATACAGAACTGGCTCAAAGGTAGAAGACAGAGGGTGGTGGGGGAGGGTTGTTTTTCAGACTGGAGACCTGTGACCAGTGGAGTGCTGGGCCCTCTACTTTTTATCATTTACATAAATGATTTGGATGCGAGCATAACAGGTACAGTTAGTAAGTTTGCAGATGACACCAAAATTGGAGGAGTAGTGGATAACAAAGAGGGTTACCTCAGATTACAACAGGATCTGGACCAGATGGGCCAATGGGCTGAGAAGTGGTAGATGGAGTTTAATTCAGATAAATGCGAGGTGCTGCATTTTGGAAAAGCAAATCTTAGCAGGACTTATACACTTAATGGTAAGGTCCTAGGGAGTGTTGCTGAACAAAGAGACCTTGGAGTGCAGGTTCATAGCTCCTTGAAAGTGGTGTCGCAGGTAGATAGGATAGTGAAGAAGGCATTTGGTATGCTTTCCTTTCTTGGTCAGAGTATTGAGTACAAGAGTTGGGAGGTCATGTTGTGGCTATACAGGATATTGGTTAGACAATTGTTAGAATATTGCGTGCAATTCTGGTCTCCTTCCTATCGGAAAGATGTTGTTGTTAGAAAGAAACTTAACAAAATTAACTGAGACCACCAAAGTCTGGAAACAAGACAATTGATTTTATGATCTTGCAAGAAAGGGCATCAGATGCTCGGTGAAGCAAATGAACAATGAACATTGGCACATGTACACAGTTATACCTTTGAGCTGCGTGAGGTCACCTCTCCTGACTCCTACGTTACCCAATCACCCTAGTTCTATACCTAACTTGTGACCTGGCTGCCTCTACGTGATTTCTCCTTTTTCTTGGGCCGTTATTTGCAATCCACACCAGCACCTGCATGCTAGGGGTTTTCCATTGTCTTGTTTTTGTGCAAACTTGCTTTATTTTTTAAGAAGTCTGCTAATTTTACCATGTCTGGTAGCTGCCTTCTGTCAGCACGTTTTGCTTAAAGCTTATCATCATTATCTTTTTGCTATATCTGCAAAAACAACATTCTTCCCTATTTCTCACATTGTGAAACTTGAAAAGGTTCAGAAAAGATTTACAAGGATGTTGCCAGGGTTGGAGGATCTGAGCTACATGGAGAGGCTGAACAGGCTGGGGCTGTTTTCCCTGGAGCGTTGGAGACTGAGGGGGTGACCTTATAGAGGTTTACAAAATTATGAGGGGCATGGATAGGATAAATAGACAAAGTCTTTTCCCAGGGGTCGAGGAGTCCAGAACTAGATTAGATTCCCTACAGTATGGAAACAGGCCCTTCGTCCCAACCAGTCCACACCGACCCTCTGAAGAGTAACCCACACAGACCCATTTCCCTCTGACTAATTGACCTAACACTATGGGCAATTTAGCACGGCCAATTCACCTGACCGGCACATCTTTGGACTGTGGGAGGAAACCCACGCAGACACGGGGAGAATGTGCAAACTCCACACAGACAGTCACCCGAGGCTGGGATCGAACCTGGGACCCTGGTGCTGTGAGGCAGCAGTGCTAACCACTGAGCCACCGTGCCGCCCTAGAGGGCATAGGTTTAGAGTGAGAGGGAAAAGATATAAAAGAGACCTAAGGGGCAACTTTTTTGCAGAGGGTGTATGGAATGAGCTGCCAGAGGATGTGGTGGAGGCTGGTACAATTGCAACATTTAAGAGGCATCTGGATGGGTATATGAATAGGAAGGGTTTGGAGGGATATGGGCCGGGTGCTGGCAGGTGGGACTAGATTGGGTTGGGATATCTGATCGGCATGGTTGGATTGGACTGAAGGGTCTGTTTCCATGCTGTACACCTCTATGACTCTATAACACCCAGATCCTAATATAATACCGCGCTCCACTCATAAAACCCCTTCCACCAAACCACACCCAACCCACAACCTTCCATTTCCCAGCCAGGCATGACTTTACATCCCATTGTACTGGACCTGAGCCAATCTGACACCATTACACCCCATGTCCCACTGTTGGACTATGACCCAAACCATATCTTTCCATCAAGGCCAATTACCACCTCACAACATCTCCACCACTACCCCCCGGCCCCCACCCAAACCAGACCTGACCTAACACAATCCCTTGCCCTCCAAAATGATCCTGATCATCCCCTCCATCGCCACACTGGATCTACCACAATCTCTCCCCTCTCCCATCACCAGTCCTGACACCCCCAGAACCAGTGCCCAACCTTCTCTCATCCCCCTGCTGGTTGAGGTTTCTCTCATCCACCCCAACCAACCCAAACAAGGCTTCTCTTACCTTTGGCACTTTTGCCATTTTGCACCAGGCACTCTATTCTCTTGGGATCTGGCCTACCTAGCACCCTACTCCCTTACCCATCTGGCACCCTACTTACCTGGTGCACTGGCACCGTAACCAGTTGATACACCACTCTCCCAGTGCCCTAACATCATCCTCACCTTTTGTGCTTGAGGTTTGATAGCCGCTGTTAAAATGACTCTATAGGGTTTAAATTTCAGAATACAGCTGTTGAACATTGTGAAAAGAGTGCCTGGTTTGCTCTGTTCCTTGACTGGAATCTCCCATCAGAAAAATTTCATAAAATGGAAGCTCTGGGTTGCATGAGTTTGCCACTCCTCGGAACACCCTGCTCAAAATTCTTCATGGTTGGCTACATTTTCAGACAATATGGTTAAGACATTCTATGGTTTAATCCTGTCGACAAAAGAAAATGGAACAGCCAAGTAGCTTTGATTATATAATTCGAAGAGTGGGAACACTGTCATGCAATCACCATAATTTCTCTGTGAGGTAGCCAGCAATACTAACGCACAGGCGAAATGTGGAAATCCAGAAGCTACTGCCAGAGATGTCTTGCCCCACCCCTTTCATAGAGTGTGCGGTTGTGGTCACAACACAAAGAAAGATTTGAAAGTCACAGATTTTACAAGACAGGCAAGTCCAAAATGAATGAAGTTAAAATATAAATCAGATACACAGATGAGTTTCTCGGTTATTTGCAAAGAACAGGTAGTTGAATGTTGTGGCCATTGCAGTGGAGGTACCAGGTGGTGTTGATGCTATGTTAGTGTAGCCATGGTAACAAGGTCAGCCAGGTGAATGTCATAGATTAGGAATTCCCTGACTGGGATGTTAACTTGGTCCAATCAGGAAGCATTGGCTGACTGGTATAAACAGGAATTTCAGAGGTTCTGTTCACTCTGAGAGCTGGCTCTGCGAAGCCAGACCAGTGTTAAGTAATATGCACGTATAAATAAAGGGTGACTTGGTGACCGAATACAGTCTCTGTGGAATTATTTCAGTTGGTAGTTGAACAAGGTTTTAAGGCATATAGCTCTGCAAGTTGTTTGAGATTCTGATATGCTGGTTCCTTTCAACCACAATTGATTCCTAACAGTCAGAACAACAGAGAGTCCTTTTGTAGTTTGGTTTTCTATTTGTCTGGCTTACTACTTAACATTCAGAGTGAAACAGTCTCTTTTCTGGCAACATAGCCATGACTAGGGAATAGTCCCATCAATGTGACCCTCACAGCATGCTACCTCTCAAACTCGGCCTAGTACACACTGATAACATAACCTATTAGCATACACAAGAATGTCAGTCCCAGGAGTTGAGAGGGTGTTGCTGGAAAAGCACAGTAGATCATTCCTGATGAAGAGCTTATGCCTGAAACGTCGATTCGCCTGCTCCTCAGGTGCTGCCTGACCTGCTGTGCTTTTCCAGCACCACACTCTCAACTCTGATCTCCAGCATCTGCAGTCCTCACGTTCTACTAGCACACTCCAATAGAGTCAAACTGTGGTTTTAATCCTTACATATTCTTCAAGAGGAAAGACACAAAATGTGTCTTCTGTTTGCAACAGAATCCAAATGAGGCACATTGCTGTTCAGCAGGTGGTTGGCAGCTCTTCATTGTCTTATTTGAATTAAATAATTTAAATTCAGTAAGTGTTCAGGGATAACAGGGTGTGACTGTAAATGAGGCAGGTCGGGGGATTCTGAGTTCAGGAGCCTCAGCCCTTGACCTTGTCCAACAGGTATGAGATTCTTGCTCCCTGTACAGATGAGGGAAAGGGCTATGGACAGGTTTAGATTAGATTAGGTTCCCTACAGTGTGGAAACAGGCCCTTTGGCCCAACAAATCCACACCAACTCTCCGAAGAGTAACCCACCCAGTCCCATTTCTCTCTGACTAATGCACCTAACACTATGGGCAATTTAACTTGGTTAATTTACCTGACCTGCACATCCTTGGACTGTGGGAGGAAACCGGAGCACCTGGAAGAAACCCATGCAGACATGGGGAGAATGTGCAAACTCCACACAGACAGTCATCGAGGCTGGAATCGAACCTGGGACCCTGGTGCTGTGAGGCAGTAGTGCTAACCACTGTGCCACCGTGCCACTGACCACAGCACCATGGTACAGAAGGCCATTCAAAAGGGGGAGCAAAAAGACAAGTAGTCGTTATAGGGGATTCTATAATTAGGGGGACAGATAGTATCCTTTGCGAGCCAGATTGGGAGTTCCACATGGTGTGTTGCCTGCCCGGTGCCAGTGTGCAGGACATCTCTGACCGGTTTGACAGGATATTGGAACGGGAGGGGGAGGATCCAGTTGTTGTGGTCCATATTGGCACTAACAGCATAGGCAAAGCTAGGGGAGTATCAAGCACGAGGAAGGAAATTGAAGAACAGGTCGTCAAGGGTCATAATCTCTGGATTACTGCCCGAGCCATGTCCTAATTGGCATAGGAATAAGGAAATTAGGGAAGTAAACACATGGCTAAGAGATTGGTGTGGAAAAGAGGGGTTCCATTCATGGGACATTGGCATCAGTTTTGGAACCAGGTGGATTTGTACCGATGGGACGGTCTCCACCTAAACCAATCTGGAGCCAGTGTTCCAGCGAAAAAGATAAATAGTGTGGTCGCTAGAACTTTAAACTTGTGAGCCGGGGGAAGGGAAAGGGAAAGCAACAGGGAGTATGGAGTGGGGTAGAAAGATAAGCAGCAGGTTAGCTTGTGTGTAGGGTTTAAGTTCAAGGCAAACTCGGAATGCAACAAAAAGGAAGGATAACTTAGGGCATATTACTAGAGATGTTGGAAATCATGAGGATAAGAAAATTAGCATTAAGGTGCTTGACCTGAATGCTTGTAGTATTCGTAACAAAGTAGATGAATTAACAGCACAAATCATCGTGAATGATTATGATGTGGTAGGCATCACAGAGACATGGTTGCAGGGGGTTCAGAACTGGCAGTTAAACATCCAAGGATTTACAACTTATCAAAAGGACAGGGAGATGGGTAGAGAAGGTGAGGTTGCCTTGCGAGTTAAGAATGAAATTAAATCTATGGCACTGAATGACATAGGTTCAGATGATGTGGAGTCTGTGTGGGTGGAGTTGAAGAACCACAAAAGCAAGAAAACCATAATGGGAGTTATGTACAGACCTCCCAGCAGTGGTCAGGACCAGGGGTGCAAGATGTACCAGAAAATAGAGAGGGCATGTCAGAAAGGCAAGGTCACGGTGATCATGGGGGACTTCAATATGCAAATTGACTGGGTGAATAATGTTGCCGGTGGATCCAAAGAAGGAGAATTCATGGAATACTTACAGGATGGCTTTTTGGAACAGCTTGTGATAGAGCCCACAAGGGAGCAGGCTATTCTGGACTTAATGCTATGTAATGAGTCAGACTTTATAAAAGATCTTAAAATAACGGAACACTTAGGAAGCAGCAATTATAATATGGTAGAGTTCAGTCTGCAGTTTGAAAGAGAGAAGGCAAAATCGGATGTCATGATGTCACAGTTGAATAAAGGTAATTACAGATGCATGAGGGAGGAACTGACAAAAATCGACTGGAAGCAGAGCCTAGAGGGGAAGACAGTACAGGAGTTCCTGAGTGTAAATGAGGACACAGTACAGAGGTACATCCCAAAGACAAGAAAGATTACTGGGGGTGGGGGGGTGGGTTGGGAGTGGAGGTTAGACAACCATGGCTGACAAAGGAAGTCAGGAAATGTATCAAAGAAAAAGAGAGAGCCTATAAAGTGGCCAAGAGCACTGGGAAATCAGAAGATTGGGAAGACTACAAAAACAAACAGAGGATAACAAAGACAAAAATAAGGAAGGAGAGGATCAAATATGAAGGTAAGCTACCCAGCAATATTAGAAAGGATAGTAGAAGTTTCTTTCAATACATAAGAAACAAACGAGAGGCAAAAGTAGACATTGAGCCACTCCACATTGATGCAGGAAGGCTAGTGATGAGAGCTAAGGAAATAGCTGAAGTGGGCGGCACGGTGGCACAGTGGTTAGCACTGCTGCCTCACTTGCCAGAGACCCGGGTTCAATTTCTACCTCAGGCAGCTGACTGTGTGGAGTTTGCACATTCTCCCCGTGTCTGCGTGGGTTTCCTCCGGGTGCTCCGGTTTCCTCCCACAGTCCAAAAATGTGCAGGTTAGGTGAATTGGCCATGCTAAATTGTCTGTAGTGTTAGGGGCAGGGGTAAATGCAGGGGAATGGGTTTGGGTGGGTTGCGCTTCGGTGGGTCAGTGTGGACTTGTTGGGCCGAAGGGCCTGTTTCCACACTGTAAGTAATATAATCTAAACTTAATAAGTACTTTGTGTCAGTCCTCACAGTGGAAGATAGGGGTAATATCCCAACAATTAAGGAGAGTCAAGGGGCCGAGTTGATTATGGTAGCCATTACAAAAGAGAAAGTGCTAGAAAAGCTAAAAGGTTTAAAAATTGATCATTCTCCAGGCCCCTAGATGTCTCCGGGAGGTGGCTGAGGAAATAGCGGAGATGTTGGTTGTGATCTTTCAAAAGTCACTGGAGTCAGGGTAACCACCTTGTTCAAGAAAGGATCAAGACAAAAGATGGAAAATTATAGGTCGATTAGCCTAACCTCGGTTTTTGGTAAATTCTAAAATCCATCGTTAAGGCTGAGATTTCTAAATTCTTGGAAGTGCAGGATCTGATTAGAACAAGTCAGCATGGATTTAGTAAGGGGAGGTCATGCCTTTGAATTCTTTGAAGAGGTAAGGAGTAGGTTAGACCAGGGAAACCCAGTGGCTGTTATCTATCTAGACTTCCAAAAGGCCTTTGATAAGGTGCTTCACAGGATGCTGCTGAGTAAGGTGAGGCCCATGGTGTTTGAGGTGAGCTACTGGTATGGATTGAGGATTGGCTGTCTGACAGAAGGCAGAGAGTTGGGATAAAAGGTTCTATTTCAGAATGGCAGTTGGTGACAAGTGGGGTCCCGCAGGGCTCAGTGTTGGGGCCAGAGCTGTTCACGTTATATATTAATGATCTGGATGAAGGGACTGGGGGCATTCTAGTGAAGTTCGCCGATGATACGAAGTTAGGCGGACAGGCAGGCAGTACTGAGGAGGTGGGGAGGCTGCAGAAGGATCTAGACAGTTTAGGAGAGTGGTCCAGAAAAATGGTGGATGAAAGTCAACATGTGCAAATGCGAGGTCTTGCACTTCAGAAAAAAGAATATGGGCATGGACTATTTTCTAAATGGTGAGAAAATTCATAAAGCCAAAGTACAAAGGGATCTGGGAGTGCTAGTTCTCTAAAGGTTAACTTTCAGGTTGAATCCGTAATTACAAAAGTATTGTAATCCGTGAATACAATAATGTTGTCATTTATCTCAAGAGGATTGGAATATATAAGCAGTGATGTGCTTCTGAGACTTTATAAAGCTCCATATCTGCCCCATTTAGAATACTGTGTCCAATTTTGGGCCCCACACCTCAGAAAGGACATAGTGGCACTGGAGCGTGTCCAGTGGAGATTCACATGGATGATCCCTGGAATGGTAGGCCTAACATACGATGAACGGCTGAGGATCCTGAGATTGTATTCATTAGAGTTTAGAAGGTTTAGGGGAGATCTAATAGAAACTTACAAGATAATGCATGGCTTAGAACGGATGGACACTGGGAAGGAGTTTCCTTTAGACGGGGAGACGAGGACCCGTGGGCACAGCCTTAGAATTAGAGGGGGTCAACTTAGAATGGAAATGAGGAGACATTTCTTCAGCCAGAGAGTGGTGGGCCTGTGGAATTCACTGCCATGGAGTGCAGTGGAGGCCGGGACGTTAAATGCCTTCAAGGCAGAGATTGATAAATTCTTGATCACACAAGGAATTAAGGGCTACAGATAGAATGCGGGTAAATGGAGTTGAAAGGCCCATCAGCCATGATTAAATGGTGAGTGGACTCAATGGGCTGAGTGGCCTTACTTCCAATTCTATGTCTTATGGCCTTATCTGTGTAGTCATAAGAGATCACAGTACAGTCATTTTGACTTGCTCCTTCAACTTTTGAAGGATTTAGTTTGAAGTTTTGGTGTGACATTGTGAACAGACAGCAACTTAATTTACAGCTGCAAATCAGTTTAGCCCTCTTTATTAAAAAAAAGACATCTTAAAATTAAAAGTTTAAAATACTCACAATAATTTGGGGTTCTGACCCAATGTCAGAAGGAAGTCAAAGTTGCTAATGAATAGACAGCAAAGTAGAACTGAGAGCACGGTCAGATCAGCATATGGCACAGCAGGTTTGAGAGGCCAAATCACCTTCTTCTGGTGGTATTTAATTTGTCTGTCTGCACATTCATTTGTACCGGATCTTTGAGGACAGCAGTAAGCACGTTACTTTGCTGCTAACCGGAAAATTCAGGAGGATGCATGTCATATTGAATGCAGAATCATTAATGTCAGTCTATTCAACTGTATCTCTGACAGTTACTTGAACAAGTGGTAGTTCCTGCAATCACATATTGATCTGAGTATTTGGTGCAAATCAATGGGTCAAGTCACTCGTCTGAACCACTGTCTGAAGCTGTTTCCAAGGGCCTGCATAATTATCAGTTTCAGCTGAGGCTTGCTGTGGAGGAGGGATAACCACTTCCATCAAACTGTCAGAGATCTCAAGATCTGGGCAAAGTAAACAATAACGTAATGTCATAAAGGCTTGGCAAACAGCTCTCAGATGTGCAGATTCTCCCAGTTTTGATTAAACTAAATATGTGAGATCCTATGTGTTGTATCTCTTTTTATGTTTTGGAAGTTGTGAGAGAAGCGGTAGCACTGTGATGCAGGCAGTGCATCAGTTCGACTTATCGGTGTGCTGTTCAAAATGAAAGCCTTCCTTCTCTCTCGACCAACTGCTTCAGGTTGACCCCAGTGGATGGATTTTTGTTGTTTGCGACCGAGTGAAGAGGTGGAAATAAAAGTGAGATGGACTTCTGCTCAGACGGGGACAGGGAGGACTTTCCACATGATTATGTTCTTCCCAATTTATTACATATTCATCTGCGGGTAAAGAATCAAATTTTACAGGTATATAAAAGCAAAACAGTGCAGATGATGGAAGTCTGAAATAGAAACAGAAAATGCTGGAGAATCTCAGCAGGTATGGCAGCATTGTGGAGAGAGAGAGACAGACAGACAGAGTTACTGTCTTGCATTCAGTCTGACCCTTCTCCAAAACGGTCAGTGGGCAACAATTTCTGACCCTCATCTGAACCTTCAAGTTTCTACATCTAAAAAGCACCTAGACAGCACTTCATTCTCTACAATCATAGATCATTACTTAACATTTGCTCATCACCCTCACCCACCCCCAGAAGATGCTGGAGATCTGCCAAATGTCAGCCTCATATTTTAGGGACGCATCCTTTAGCAGGTTACCGGGACAGAAGGGCTATACTGTTTCTGACGTATTACAAAAATTGTCACAGCAATTGACCAGGGCGGCCTTGATTGAGGAGACTGCAGAGGTCAGGGGAGTCCGGGGAGGCTGAGTGCAATGACACGAGAGGGTGAATGAGCTGCTGCACACTAGCAGGGCATGCACTACTGCCTACTCACTCCTTCATGCCCCAATCAGTGCGAGTCAGCCGCTGCACAGGACCGGCATGCACAAGATTGCATCAGATGCCTCATGTGAAGTCAAAGTCAGTTACTTAGCGTCATAGAGATGTACAGCACAGAAACAGACACTCAGGTCCAACTCGTCCATGCCAATCCGATATCCTAACCTAGTCCCATTTGCCGACATTTGGTTCACATCCCTCCAAACGCTTCCTATTCATATATCCATCTAGATGCCTCTTAATGTTGTAACACTGAAAAAAACCTCAAAAAAAGAAACAGTTCTTACAGCCACAATTTTCTCTCATCCTCCATCTTGGATTACCCAGAATCTCTTTCTTTGCAGCTACCAAGGTAACACTACAGGCATCACAGTGCTCCTGCCTCTTACACCCCTGCCAAAACATAAAAGGAGCTGTAAAACTAACGCAACTCTAACTCACTCACATTTCAACACAACTAGGAGAACCTACACATCTAATAGCTTTTCACCCAACACTCACATGGGACAAATTCAAAACTACAAATGTTGCCTTCAGATGAACATTTCATCGGAATATGAAGCACCCATATCTTATGAAGCTTTACTGATTTCCATTAACTCCAGCTCTTTGATGACCATTTTTCAAACAAAACTCTTTAACTTATCTCTTATATGTTTATAATTATTGCACATAGACAGTCACAGTTCTGGTGATTGACAGCCCTATCTGTATGTAGCAAGGCAGACTGAGTGCTCATGTACCCATATTAATGTTTCTTTCTTAAGGCTTCTTTCCTTTGAAGGAGGAGTGTGCACAGTATGTGTGAGTATGCTTAGACAGGGGACTGAGGTCTGAGTTTTGGTCAGAGTTGTGCTGGTGGCACTAGCATGTTTTTCATTGCAACCTCCAGATTCCAAAGCCAGGAAAAAGAGAGCCCAAAGACTCCTAATGCCATCGCTAAAAATCCCTCAAAGCCTCTAAGTTGAGGCCTTTACAGGAAGCATAGTGAAGGCTTTCCACTGCATCCTCCAACCTTGCAGAGCTGCATGAAAAACATACATCCATACCCTTAATATATCTAGAGTATGCTCATGCAGGTGACATGGGCTAACAGCTAGAGGAGACAGATAACCTGGATATGCACTTGGACCTTCACTTTGTCACCCTAGCTATGGATACTCCAATTCGCTGGCTCAGCGAGAGGGACTTGACTTCCCCTCAGGTGTCCCGTCTTTCACGAGATGAGCTGAATGCCATTGTACACCAACAGGGAGGAGAAAGGACAGGCAGGACATTGACGTGCCAGGAGGTTAGGTAAGGCCCTGGAAGTTACACAGGCACCATATGCAGGAGAGCATCACAGGCCAGTGCACTCTAAGCCCAGGCTCAGCAGAGAGTAGCTGCCAAAGTCAGCAGAGCAATGAGGGCAAAGTAGTAGTCAGCTGGCTGCCTTAAGGTGGGCTGCAGCTGCCAAAATGGCACCAAGTCATGGAGTTAGTAAAACCACCATATTGAATTCACTTTGGCTGCTCTGGTATCATCACTACATGCTACACTACACTTGAAACAAATACAGCTCTTTGTATTCAGTTCCTTCAGCCTAGTTAAATTTGTTAAAATTTCTGACTGTTCATGTTTTCCTTGTAAGCTGCATTAAGGAGCGATGATTAACCCAGATACTCAGGTCTGCTTCATGTGCAGCAGTGAAAAAAAGTGCTGAGGCTCTCATTAACTGGTGTCCTCTGGGAAGAACATGACCTCCGGAAAACGGGAACTTAAGCAACATGGTTGTGATTCAGCAGTCAGTTTGCATCGTTCAGTCTCTCCATCTCTCCAGTGATAGATGGATGTCTCTAATAAATAAAGTTTGAAGCATATGGGCATGACCCCTATGTAAGCCTGCGGCACTCCATTATGATGCTCTGGCTAAGAAACTGAACAGGAGCTTATTGATACAAAGGGAACAAATTCAATTACAAACAATGACAGTCAAATACCTTAATGTTTAGCAATTAAGGAGCAAGAATTCCCTTGAGGTCAGGAATGGCTCTGTGCCACAATTTGCTAATACTCTGCATGCCACAAATGTTCATGCAAAGTCATTTGGCCTCAAACAAAGGCACTAAAAGAATCTCTCTATCCTTGTGCCTCATCTCACTACCGCTCCGGCTTCCTCAGCATGCTCACTATCAGAGTTGGCTTCCACAGCATTTCCATCAGATTCCACTTCTTCCTCATCTGAGGAGTCACATGGCTGGTTCATCTCCCCTCTTCTAAGTTCTCACCTTGTCATTGAATTGAGTCATGTACATCACAGCAAATAATCACTATTCTGGAGATTATGTGTGAAGGGGACTGGAGTGCTTTACCCAGGAATGGTAGGCACATCTTCAGAAGGCCAATTGTCTATTTAAGTGGATGCATGGTCAGCAATGCAGTGTTGCTCAATGTCAGTCTAAGGGTAATTAATCTTGCTCTCTGGGTTCCCTAAGTCTGTAGCTGGAGGATCCATTGTTATTGTAGTCAATAATGAAGGATTATAAATTGCTAAGGCATCTGTGGGAAACTATCATTTTCTTAACTGACTAAAATTCCTGATGCTGATGAAGATTCCAACACTATTCCTGGACTTGCTTTAGGCATTCTCTTGAAGATTCAATATGTTGTTTAAGGTAATGGCTCTGAAGAGTTAATGTTGAAGCATTAACTCCAAACACCTTGATCATGTTGTGTAGTCTTTGGGTGGAGAAACAGTTATTCTTGAACAAAGCCCTGATGGAGACAGACATAGCATTCTGACTCCTGATAGTATGACAATGCTGTGGCTTTAAGTGGTTTATTTTGTCATGGTTTCTTTTAAGAGAAAAATTGAACAATAGGTGGTGAGTAGTCTGTGATAATGTAAACAGCTTGTGAGGCCTTTTTTTTATTATTATAAGCTGGAACAGAAGAAGTGGCCTGAGAGTAGCCAGGATTTATACCACATACACTCGAGTCATAGTAGAGCTCATGTAAATGCAACCCCCTATTTTTGGCCAAATAATCTGGAATTTTCCATATATCTCGAGTAAAAGTCAACCCTAGTTCTTCACAGATAACAGATCAATGTTTATGAGTCAGTGTGCCGGCTGTCACGTCCCACTCCAGCTCACCAGTCTGCCAGTTGTTCCAAACCGCTCCCGTTCTTCCAGTCCACTGGCTGTTAAATTCTGCTCCAGTTTTTCGGAGTTACCATAATTTGATTTCTTTTTCTCTTTATTTGTTTAGAGAGTATTTGGGCTTCTGCTAATGATACGGCATGAATTTTGACAGGCATGAATTTCAGCCCCTCAAAAATAGTATCCATATAATAGTCTACCCCATAAATTTAACCTTAAAAAGTAGTCAAACAATTTGACTATTACTCAAGTATATACTTTAGTTTTGTTTAGCTTTTAGATTTAGCTTTAGAAGCTGCTGGAGTTTTGAAGAAGTAGAAGCTGGTGTTTCTCTTCTTACTGTGGCTGTTGCATGTAAGAAAATCTGATTTCTGAATTTGCCTTTTGGCTAAGGGGTGTGTTTATGGGATGTTGCTCTGTTGGACCAGTTAATTGTAATAGTTATTATCTGTTATCCTGTTAAGTTAAGCTTCCAATAGAATTGTTATTCTAATTTGTTTTTACTTTTAACTATACTGTTTAAATACATTGTGTTTTACTTAACGTCAAGTAGTTTGACCAGTCATATTGCATCTGGAACATAGCACTTTACATTTGCCTTTAAAATAAGAAAAAGTTAGGGTCTAAGCTATTTTCTTAAAATATTTTGAGGAGGTCTGGTCTGGCCTGGTCCATAACAGTAGATGCACGTAACTAGTTAATGCTGATTATAGCTATTTTTTCATGTGATAAACTATACCTTGCTATGTACAAGAAAAGGCTCTTCTTGTTCAAACTCTATAATGATTTATCTTTTGCCATTGATAATTACACATGCACTTATATCCAGCACTGAAAGGATGATTTGTGGCAGTAAACCACCCTGGAAATAAGACAATGGTAGTTGGTAACATTCTAGCAATGTTAATACCTGAAATTATAACATGGTGAGCAGTGGGGTTGATTTGAATTATGTTGACCCTGGAGAAAAAACATTTAGGGAGAAGCAACTTCATCGCATTAATAACATTATCTCTTTAAGAAGACACAGCCAGTCAGCAGCTGAAACACAAAAACCAACAGTCGGCAGCATCTTTGGGAGCATAGAACATAGAACCTAGAAGTGGGCAGCACAGCCCTTCAGCCCATCATGTCTGCACCGATCATGATGCCATTCTAAACTAATCCTATCTACCTGTATGTTGTCCATGTACTTCAATTCTCTGTCATTCATGTGTCTGTCCAAATGTCTCTTAAATGTTGCTGTTGTATTTGCCTCTACTACCTCCAGGCATTTACCGCCCCTCTATGTAAAGATCTTGCCTCGCACATCTGCTTTAAGCTTTTCCCCTCTCACCTTAGACTCACATCCCCTAACATTTGACATTTCCACTCTGGGAAAAAGACTGACTAAACATCCTATTCCATGCCTCTCGTAATTTTATATACTTCTACCAGGTAATCCCTCAGCCTCCAATGATCTAGTGAAAACAATCTAACCTCTCCTTGTAGCTGGTCCACTCCAATCCAGGCATCATCCTGATAAACCTCTTTTGCACCCTCTCCAAAGCCTCCCCATCCTTCCTATAGTACGGTGACCAGAACCGCACAAAATACTTCAAATGAAAACTGTTCCAGAAGAAAAGCTTCACCTCAGAGATGATAAGAGGTGCAGAGAAAACCACGTAGGCTGGGAACAGAGTCAAAGCTGAAAAGATGGAGGGATTTAAGAAAAGGAGTCTCTGTAGGTAATGATTGAAGGGTCCAGAAGTAAAATGATTAGGTTCTGGGGAAAAGCATTACAAACGCACACAAAGCTCAGACAAGGAAGGAGCGGGGAGGGAAAAGAGATTTTTTTTTGCCTTTCAGAACAAGCATTGCAGCCATTGTATTTTTCTGTGCTAGATATTCACCACCAATTCCATTCTGTTTCCCACTGATTTCATTTTATCAGGATTCCTTGATGCCCCACTCCGTTAAATGTGACCTTGATGTCAAGAGTGGTCACTCCTGCCTCACCTCTGGTATTCAGTTGCTCTGTCCATGTTTGACCTAGGATTGTAATGAGTAATAAATTTAAATCGCCCTCACAAAATTCAACGTAGTTACATGTATCATGGGAATGGCACAATGACATTTTTTTTCTCAAAAAGAAAATTGATATTTGTGGTGAAGCTATTTACATGCAATCTTATCAGAGTCCTTCTGTAGGATTGGTGGTTTCTGTCATGTGTGTGTACAGGGAGCGTGAGCAATGCTTTTTGAGTCCAATTTTCAATTTAGATGCAGTGATACATCTGCAGAAAAAGGACACAATATTATCTTGCTTGCCATGCAATTCTGATAATTGATACAAGGTCACCTGCTTGCCAGCATGCTCAAGTATTTTCAAGGTGTGCAGAAGAAATTGCTACTTTCACAATTGTCAAAAATATGGAACTGTAAACTCAAAAAGCTATTCATAAATGCATCTCCTTTCTGCTATATTACATCTTGACATTTACTGATGGATGTTTAGAATGCCTTCAGCCAACAAAAAAAAGATGATTTCTCATTACTCATACCATTGCAGTCACACGCTATTTCCTTTTCCACTGCCTTATTGTATCTGACTGTGAGCAATATAACACAAATTCTAAAAGCTATGTTACATATATCATTAATTATTAGGTTTTAAGAGAGAACCACTCATGACAGATTCCTAGATTAATGCATATCAAGAATGACATTGTAAGAACCAATAAATCATCAGATTGTATTCTGGTGCAGAAAAATCATCTCCCATTCAGACATCAGGATATGAAATGTTATATTTTATCTTTAATGACATGATTACTTTATGATTCAGAGTGCAGCTTAAAACACAATTTTGTGAGGAATTTGGTGTGCAAATACGTTTATTGGAATGATAATTAATGAGTTTTGACTTACATCAATCAGGCAACCTGCGAAAAGCGCAAGATCTGCAAAATTTATTCCAAATGCTATTTGAGTTACAGGAGCTTGAATCTCAAAAAGCCGCAGCCTATAAGTTTCTGAAATGCCAGCATGCTTGCACAGCACAACCAGCCTACAAGGTCAGCAGCACAAACATGCTGTCTGCATACCGGAAGCTTGCAAAATGAGAGGATCATGACAGAAATTAACGCCGAATGCTGATGGCATCCCATCTGCCATATTGGAGTTCACTGATCCTGTTAATTCAATCCTTAAATACTCCCAACTGAACATGCACCTGAAGGGACCTCCTCCTATTTGAAGGCAGTTACAGGGGACTTTCAGGGTCAAACTGCTGTACAGTTAGGGGAGGACTGAATGGTCGAACTGACAGAATTTTAGATTTGCTTCCAGACTCTGATAAGAAGGCCACAGCAATTGGAAGACCTGTAGTAGGCAAGGAGCTCCCTTGCTTCACTCAAGGGATTTATATTTGCAAATCCACTTTGGGGTGCAGTGTGGCTTGGAAATGGAGCCAAGACAAACGGAAAGGCAGAATTATGCAGAGGAAACAATATAGTCAAAAGATGTAAAGAATTCACAGAACTCAGAGCCAGTGTCTCAAAATACGGAGGAGCAGATTTATAAGACTCAGTTGAGGAAGAACTTCTTCACCCAGAGGGTTGTGAATCTGTGGAGTTCGCTGCCCAGTGAACCAGTTGAGGCTCCCTCGTTGAATGCTTTTAAGGCAAAGATAGATAGATGTTTGAACAGTAAAGGAATTAAGGGCAATGGTGAATGAACGGGTAAGTGGAACTCAGTCCACAAAAATATCAGTCATGATCTTACTGAATGGCAAAGCAGACTCGATGGGCCACTTCTTATGTTTTTATATTCTAAGTAAGGTGTCTGTCTGAAGATCTTTGCTCATTTATCTCCCCTTGCATTGTCCTAATGTCTTGAGTAGGAGCCGAACTATCAGCAGACTCAGTGTCTTGAAATGTTCCTGGGGAAAGACTCAAATATCTCCAATATATCTCCTTACTGGGCTCATCTACACTTTACTGACTGCTACTCAAACAGACTTGACTTATTGGAACTTTAGCACTACATTAATACAATAGTTTAAATTATGTTTCTGTCAATATTCTGCTGGTCTTTTATTTTATTAACATTCTTATTAAATGGATTTAACTGCGTTCATGTCGGACTTGAATCCTTTAACTTGTTTTAGTAGCTGAATTTATGTTTACCATTGAGCTGACCTTGCCTAGTAGATTGTAAAGTCCCTTGTATATAGATTCAATCAAACACTCATTCAGTTTTGGACATCATCTAACTCCCCACCTGTGCTTCCTGTAGATTCCTGGAAAAAAGGTTTTCTTTCCTGGAATGTACCCAGATGATTTTTACAAGCTCTCATTTTACGGTGTGTTTTTTTTTTTCCCTGTCTCGTCTTCCATTACAGGTGCTCTATCCCATCTATTACTATTTTATCCCATTCCTGAGAAGTAGAGGAACTTTAATGTCCAAGACAATATTGTCACAATACCTTCAAAATAAAAGCCTTGCATTCCCATATGTTTCCAGTTATTAATATATTTTACTTGCTTAATCTTTATTTCAGATGACATTTAATGTCTTCAATGTAGCTTATAATATTCTAGCTGATGTTTTATAATTTCAAAACTATCCCAACTAGCAGTCTTCCAAGACTGATGGGTTTTGTCAGTTTTATTTCTGCCAAAAGAAACTTTATTTCTTGGTACTCAGGAACCATTCAGACAGTTTTTCAATCTTCAGTTTCATTTAACTCTATTCTAGATGCTCCTATGCTGAGTATATTCAAGGCTGAGTTCGAGTTTTGATCTTTTAGTAAGAAGCAAGGGACATGGGGAGTCTCCAGGCAAGAGAAGTTGAGGCAGAGGATCAGCTATGGTCATAACCTGAGCACTCTTATGGCTTGATCACTCTTTATCCCAGTGAATGCATGCTCTTGCCCAGTTAAATACTGAGATTAGATTAGATTACTTATAGTGTGGAAACAGGCCCTTCGGCTCAACAAGTCCACACCGACCCTCCGAAGAGCAACCAGACCCATTCCCCTACATTTACCCCTTCACCTAACACTACGGGCAATTTAGCCTGGCCAATTCGCCTGACCTACACATCTTTGGACTGTGGGAGGAAACCGGAGCACCCGGATGAAACCCACACAGACATGTACAAACTCCACACAGACGGTTGCCCAAGGCAGGAAATGAACCCGGTCTCTGGCACTGTGAGGCAGCAGTGCTAACCACTGTGCCACTGTGCCACCCAAAAAATGGGATTTAATTTGGTGAACCTTCCCAAAAGGGGGAGGTTGTGAGCTCTCCAAGCAGCAGGTGAGACCCAGTTGTTTCCATTAATTTCCACCCTTCATGACTGTTTAAAGTAAATGCACTGCCAATACCTTAACTTATGACTGTGACTGTCAGGTAACAAATCTGCATTTTTTTGTCAGAGTTCACATGTTACAATGACCCTTCACGGTGAGGCTGCTCTGGCTGGTCAGATGTCAGGTCTGAGGTCTCTGAAAACAGGCATGTAGAAGGCTAAGGTTGAGGTGACGAATGTTAGGAGTGAAAAGCAAAGTTCCATAGTAATACTTCCTGCCTGGTAGCAAGAAGATGGCAAAGCAAGATTTGTAAAGCTGAAGAAGTCAAGAACATCATGAAGCAATTCCCAGCAATTTCTCCCAGTCATTTATGGAAATGTGGCCTTTCTCCTGTTTTCAACATCCAACATAATGTTGCAAGTTTCTCATCAGAGAATTTGTAAGTTCATTATCTGCCCCATTGTTCCATTATGAGACTTGTTCCTTCCAGACAGTATTCCAGCAACTTGTCCCTTTAGGAGAGGCTGGCTGCCTTAATGAAATATGGGTGAGGAGTACATTGTACTATTCACTTTCTGAGTGCCCTGCTGACCGTGAAGCCAGTCGACAACATATTTATGCTGAGCTACAGACTAACACTTATCTATTCAGCTACATGACAATTGACTTCACACAGCCTGACTTTAATCACCTTGTAGACCCTAAATTATGCAGACACAGTGCAGCAATAATGGAGACTGGAGGTTAAGTCCTTATTTTTTATTTAATCATTTTGTGGGATGTGGGCGTCACTGGCTGGGCCAACATTTACTGCCCGTCCCTAGTTGCCCTTGGGAAGGTGGTGGTGAGCTGTCTTCTTGAATCACTGCAGTCCACCTGCTGTCGGTTGCCCCACAATGCCATCAGGGAGAGAATTTCAGGATTTTGACTCAGCGACAGTAAAAGAGCGACAATGTAGTTCCAAGTCAGGATGGCGAGTGGCTTGGAGGGGAACTTGAAGGTGGTTCCCATGTATCTGCTGCCCTTGTCCTTCTAGATGGAAGTGATCATGGGTTTGGAAGGTGCTGTCTGAGGATCTTTGGTGAATTTCTGCAGTGCATCTTGTAGATAGCACACACTATTGCTACTGAGCGTTGGTAGTGGAGGGATTGGATGCTTGTGGATATAGTGTCAAATAAGTGGGCTGCTTTGTCCAGGATGGTGTTAAACGTCTTGAGTGTTGTGCGCTCATCCAGGCAAGGGGGGAGTATTCCATCACACTCCTGACTTGAACCTTGCAAATAGTGGACAGGTTTTGGGGAGTCAGGTGGTGAGTTACTCACCACAGCATTCCTAGACTTTGACCTGCTCCTGTAGCCACTGTATTTATGTGGTGAGTTCAGTTGAGTTTCTGGTCAATGGTAACCCCAGGATCTTACAGCAGTAACATTGCGTTACAGTAACAAGTGCACTCTTACTTTTTATATGTTTTGCAATATTGTTCATTGCTTTTCCACATCTCCATATTAACTACTGGACCTTACTAAATTCTCCACAAAGGAATTGCATCCAAGTGATGTCAAATAAGCAATTATAGCCACCTTTACAATATTTTAGATTTATTAATTTGTTGTCTATCTTCCTAAATAGGTAACAGCAGTATTTGTTGATGCAATGCAGATGTAATTAAGTTCTAAATATTCTGAATATTTTCTGCTCCTCATTAACTTTCAAATGTTCCCCAAAGAATTTCATTTGCAGGTAGTTATGTTAAAATAGAGTATTTTCCACTAGTTATCAATGTAGTGTCTTTTATTCATTCTTAGAAATGCGAATGAATATGTTTCAATGTATGAATAACCACTATGATTGATATTGTTTTAGCTACATTAGATTAAATGGAGCATTTCACACCTTGCTATTTTATCTAATGATTAATCAACAGCATTAAACCTCTATTTTATATTATTTTGATTTAGTCCCTACCCTCCCCTTCACTGTTTTGATCACACAGCACTGTCCCTTGCTGTGAAGGGCAGTGTTTGTCACTGGCCACCCGGGTGTTTTTCCTATCTTCCTGGTGGTGGAAATTGAATAAAGATTCGTGCACTTTGTGTCTTTCACTGTGTCTCACCCCTGCACACACACACCATGGGTGCTGGGGATAAAATAAGCACTACCGCATTTAGGTGGTAGTGTGGGGGTTAAGAAAAGAAAAAAAAAAGAAAAAAAAAAAAAAAAAAAAAAAAAATTAAACCTCAACACCAGATGTTGGCTCTAACCTGTAATGGCACGAACAATTCTTTTAAAGGCATCGCATATTATAAAGCTCCCTATATTTTATTTCCCAAGAAGGTATCCCCAAACTATGAAGTGGGAAATAGTCAATTTAAAAATAACATTTCTGCTCATGAAGTGTAATTTTCTGCATATGAATACGTTACATTTTGAACTTGTTCCTTGAGAAATGCTATATTTGTGAAAGATGGTACACTGTACCTACCCTAAGTTGCTTTCCTCAGTTTTGCAGCATTCATTGCCATGGCCATAATATTTCTGTTTGTTGTGGAAATAATATAAATCAGATATTGTTTCCAATTTATGATGCTTCAAATATGAATCATTACTCGAATTCTATGTATTTTAGAACATTTGCGCTACTTGAGGGAGGATTCATATTGTCTTCAGTCTGTGTATTCTAACAAGTTACCATATGTGAGCTCGAACCTGATGCTGTGTGCCAGAACAGTGTAATATGAAGTTCTTATTGTGGGTTGGCAAAGATTTTATTGAGAGGCTTCCAAGGTCACTGTTACATCAGCAACATTAAAAAGTATGCGCTTTCAAATTCTGATTTTCGTTAGTTTTATGTGCCTTTTCATTGGCAAGAAACATTATCATTAGCCTGAACTCAGTTGGTATTTCAATGTATAATCGATAAATGTGGCACTGGAAAAGCATAACAGATCAGGCTGCATTCGAAGAGCAGGATAATCAACATTTCAGGCATAAGCCCTTCATCAGGAATATGACTGGGGTGAAGGGGGCTGGGAGATAAATGGGGGGTGGGGGTGGGGGCGGGAAGGTAACTGGGAAGGCAATAGGTAGATGCAGGTGAGGGGTAATTGTGATTGGTCGATGGGGAGGATAGAGCAGATAGGTGGGAAGGAAGATGGACAGGTAGGACAGGTCAAGAGGTCAGTGCTGAGTTGGATGGTTGGATCTGGGATGAGGTGGGGGGAGGGGAGATTTGGAAACTAGTGAAGTTGATGTTGATGCCGTGTGGTTGAAGGATCCCAAGGGAAAAGATAAGACGTTCTTCCTCCAGTTGTCAGGTGGCTTGGATTTGGCAGTGGAGGAGGCACAGGACTTGGATATCCTTGGGGTGAAGTGGTTGGCCACAAGGAGGGGTTGTTTGATGCATTTCTGTCCCTGTCTACGTGTCTCAGAGGATACTAGGCAGCTGTTGCCAGGCAGCCGTCCAATAATTTTTCTCTTCTACTCTTCGTTTTCTGAAACACTGAACTACTCCCTTCCAGAATTTGAAACAACTGGATTTAAATGTATGCAAACAAATTTACAGAACCCCAGTATCACCCACTGAATTCAAAAATGAAACAAAATCCTTCCTTCTTAGCCCACATACTACAGAAACACAGATCAATCTTAAATATATACATGGTTCTTTCACTTTAGGATCTAGAACATAGAACATTACAGTGCAATACAGGCCCTTCAGCCCCTCGGTGAACCAACCTATGAGGCCAATCTGAAGCCCATCTAACCTCCATTATTCCATTCTCCTCCATATACCTATCCAATGACCATTTAAATGCCCTAAAAGTTGCAGAGTCTACTACTGTTGCAGGCAGTGCATTCCACGCCCCTAACTACTCTGAGTAAAGAAACTTCCTCTGATATCTGTCCTTTAACTATAACCCCTCAATTTAAACCTATATCCCCTTGTGCTAGCAATCACAATCTGAGGAAAAAGACTCTCACTGTCCACCCTATCTAACCCTCTCAATTAAGTCACCTTTCAACCTTCTTCTCTCTCACAAAACAGTCTCAGGTCCCTCAGCCTTTTCTATAAGACCTTCTCTCCATACCAGGCAACATCCTAGTAAATCTCCTCTGGACTTCCAAAGCTTCCACATCCTTCCCATTATGTGGTGACCAAAACTGTACGTAATACTCCAAGTGTGGCCATACCAGAGTTTGTATAGCTGCAGCTAAGTTTCCAAATATTAATAACATAGCATGAACTTTATCAGATATTCCACTTTCAGGATAATTAATAGGAAGCCAAAGCTCAGATTTCCAACTCAGCTGAAGGTAAGTCACTAACAGCGAAATGATTAAAATCAGGGATGTGCAAGTAGCCAGGATTAAAAGGGTATCTGAAATAGCTCCACAGAAATCAGTATGCAATCAGCAAATCACCCTTTATTTATATGTGAAGAGTCCTTGACACTGATCCAGCTCCCTCAGAGCCAGCTCTCAGAATCTGAACCTCTGACACTCCTGTTTATATCTGTCAGCCAAGGTTCCCTGATTGAACCATAATAACAACCCCAATCAGAGAACCCTTACTCTCAGGTCCATCTGGCTGACCTCATTAAAATCACTACATCCCTCCCCCTCTGAGTCAGACGACATAGGCCAATCCTGTTTCTTTTGCCACCTCTTGGGATAGCTTAGCACAGGGTCAGGTTCCTCCGACTCTGCGTTAGATATGGACAGTGTATAATGCACTCACCTCTTGTGCCTGGGGCATCTCAGGAGAAATTCACCCTTTTCTTCCTGCAGCAAAGGTCTTGATACAATGGGATCCATCATGTCCTTCTTGGATTCTGAAGTCTCTTCAACACTTGCCAGAGAAGGAGAACCCATGGGCTCTGACAACCTATCCGACTGTTGAGGAGCAGGGCGTGTTTGGCTCCCATATCACTTCCAAGTTTGTGGCTTTCATATGCCGCACCTTTATGGATCACTGGACCTGACCTTGCGCAACCATGTGTCTTACCTATACAAGGTCATTTCCATGGTTGCTGCATCAAGCTTCATCTCCTGTAGTAAACTGTCTCTCTCACTTGGCAAAGTCTTGTGTTCAGCAGTGGTGTTCTTGATGCTGTTTCACCCTCCCACCCCAGGTCCAGGAAGATCACATCTAATCTGATGCCGAGTCGCCTCCTTATTAACAACTCTGCTGGAGCTGTCACTGTTGTGGCATGGGGGATGGTCCTATAATCAAACAGGAGCCAGGACAGTTTGGTATCAAGTGAAGCTGTAGGTTTGAAGAGAGTGGTGCTGGAAAAGCACAGCCAGTCAGGCAGCATCCAAGGAGCAGGAGAGTCGACATTTCGGGCATAAGCCTTTCATCTGGAAATATGCCAGAAACATTGACTCTCCTGCTCCTCGGATGCTGCCTGACCAGCTGTGCTTTTCTAGCACCACACTCTCTGACTCTGATTTCTAGATTCTGCAGTCCTCACTTTCTCCTCCCTGAAGCTGTAACTTGTTTCTTTAAGACTGCCTTCACATTTTGGACTGCTCTTTCTGCCAGGCTATTGGTTGATGGATGGTATGGAACTGCCCTTAAGTGTCAAATACCATTTGACTTCAGGAATTACACAAATTCCCTGCTGGAAAATGAAGGCCTGTTATCTGTGACCAATACTTCTCAGAGTCCACATATTGCAAAAGATAAACACAGTTTTTCTATTGTCATTCCCAGGTATTTGACGAGTGAACTCTGTGATATCCAACCACTTTGAGTGAGTGTGTGGAGTGACTAAGAACATTGAGCCCATGAAAAGGACCTGCATATTCAATGTGTAACTGAGTCCAGAGTTTATCCAGCCATTCCCACAGGTGTGGCAGAGCTGCTGGCAGTAAGTTTTGTCCTTGTTGGCACTCTGGAGACTGCCCACCAATGTGGCTGTGGCTGCACCCAATCCTGGCCACCAGACAAATTCTCACCAACATCTTCATTTTGGAAACCACAGGACGACCCTGGGGGAGTTCAGCTGGTACCTGGCGGCGACCTTTGTTCGGGCCAATCACTCTGGCTCTCCATAATACTAGACCATCCTCTACCATGATCTGGTCTCTCCAGGTCCAAAAAGGTTCATATTCTGATTGTGATGGCCTTTTAATTTCCCCCATAACCACCTAGTATGGCTGTTCTAGCATGGCCAGGACCAGATCCTTCTGTGTCCAGGGTCTAATATTGTCAGCTGCGACTGGAAGTGAGTCCAGAAAATTTAAAACCATTACTGACTCTTCCAGTGGCAGTACAACTAGTGGTATATCTGGCAGTGGGAGGCAGCTCAATTGATCTGCATTCACTACTTGGCCTCCCAGACAGTGTCCCAACTTGTAATTATACTCACTTAGTATTAGAGCCCACAGCTGAATTCAGCCTGAAGGTAAGGGTGGCACTGCCTTGTTCTCTAGAAGTAAATGTAGCAGGGGGTTTGTGGTCCATTGTTACTGCAAATTTACATCTGTAAAGGTATTGCTGGAACTTCCTCACTCCAAATATGACTGGCAAGGTTTTCTTCTCTACCTGGGTGTATTTACACTCTGCATTAGCCAAAGTTCTGGATGCATCGGCTATTGAGTAAACCTCTCTATTGGGTCACATATGAGCTAATAATATCCCAGTGCCATACAGGAAGGTATCACATTGCCAATACCAGATCCCACATGGAAACATAGTGTGCCAACACTTTAGAGGATGATAGCTGTTTCTTCACTTCCCTGAAAGCTACGGCTTGGCTATGCAACCGTTTCTAAGGCTCACCCTTTTATTTGGAGTTGATGCAAACGCAGCAGGTTTATGTGTGAGTTTTAAGTAATAATTCACCAGCCTAAGGAAAGACCTAAGCTCCGGTACAGATGTGCTCACATGGGGTGCCTGGAACACATTTTTCCTTTCTAAGGTGTCTGCCCACCTGGAAGAAACATCTAAGGACTATGACAAGTCCTCCAAGTGCTCCTTATTGGTCTTCCCTGTTATTAGCATGTCATCCAGATAAATGGCGACCTGGGGTAAACCTCGTAAAATGTTCTCCATCACCTACTGAAAAGTTGCACTGGCTGATAATACCCCAAGTGACAATCTCATGTTGGCACAAAACCATTATGGGTGTTAATTGTAGCAAATTTCTGGGAATCCTCATCTCCCGCAATTACAAGTATGCACTTCTCATGTCCATCTTTGTGAAGGACAGCCCTCCTGCCACCTTTGTGTATAAATCCTCTCGGCGATGGATTGGGTAGTTATCCAGCTGCAAAAAGTGGTTTACCATTTGATTAAAATCTCCACAAAGGCGAACCGACCCATTGGGCTTCACAATCAGTACAATTGGTGCTGCCCATTCCACAAACTGAACGGATTTGAGGATTCCTTCACTTTCCAGCATCTGATTGCTGTCTCTACTTTTGTCCCTAAGGTAAATGGCAGTGGGCGGGCCTTGCAGAATCACGGAATTGTTTCCTGGTCACATGCAAGGTGGCCTTACACCTTTGATAGTCCCTAGACTTTCCTGACAGACTTTTGGGCATTTAATTAGGACTTCACTCAGGCAGCCATATTCTGATGAAAAATGTTGAGCCAATCTAGGTGAATGTTTCTCAACCAATTTCACTCCATCAAGCTTGGGCCTGAGCCTTTTACTACCATCAATGGTAACTGAATCACCTCCTTCTCATAAGAGACTGGAACCGAAGTTGTACCTTAATCTTTAAAGATCCCCTGGTATAGGTTCGCAGCCTAGCCAAGGTCTTGCACAAACCTAAGGATTGGAATCCAGAGCAAATTTTGTTAAAGACTGGTTCCGCCGTCACTGAAATGGCCATAGTGGTATCGACCTCCATTAGAATCGAGTGACCATTTAGATTAGATTAGATTACTTTACAGTGTGGAAACAGGCCCTTCGGCCCAACAAGTCCACACCGACCCGCCGAAGCGCAAACCACCCATACCCCTACATTTACCCCTTACCTAACACTACGGACAATTTAGCATGGCCAATTCACCTGACCTGCACATCTTTGGAACTGTGGGAGGAAACCGGAGCACCTGGAGGAAACCCACGCAGACACGGGGAGAATGTGCAAACTCCACACAGTCAGTCGCCTGAGGCGGGAACTGAACCCGGGTCTCTGGCGCTGTGAGGCAGCAGTGCTAACCACTGTGCCACCGTGCCGCCCACATTTATTTTGATTGGATGTTGCTAAGCAATTTAACTGTTCCAAACCAGATGTAAGTGGGCTTTCCAGGGTGTACATTGACCTGGGTACTGGCCTGTGAGTTCTCTTACTCAGTTTCGGTCTAATGGATTCCTTTACTGTCTCGAGTCTGCATACCAGCAGCAACTACAATGGTTTGCCAGCTCGGATCCTGAAGAAAATTTTAACCGTTTGGCTGAGGCTTGACTTTGTTTTGGGAGATTGGTGTGGGCTGACCTAGAGTCCCTCTGTTCAGGAT
This sequence comes from Chiloscyllium plagiosum, assembly GCF_037043375.1. Taxonomy (NCBI): domain Eukaryota; kingdom Metazoa; phylum Chordata; class Chondrichthyes; order Orectolobiformes; family Hemiscylliidae; genus Chiloscyllium; species Chiloscyllium plagiosum. Next base: position 54,737,910 of record NW_028270160.1, read on the forward strand.
ATATTCTGAGTGTAGCTATGCAATGGCCTTCACTCAATTGGTGTCTCCCAAGTTCAGTCAAACTAGTGAGGGTGTCTATTCCATTGGAATACCCTGCAATTCATAAGTTCCACATCTCATTTTCCAATGATGAAGCCAGTTGTAGTGCCTGTTTGAAGTTCAGTTGGGTTTCAACTAAACAGTGTTTTTGTATCGTTACATCATTAATCCCACATAACAACCGATCTCTCAGCATCTCATTCAGGGTTAAACCAAAGTTACATGCCAGTCGTCCTAACAGAGTCAAAAATCTTGACACAGATTCCCCTGAGTCTCAAATTGCCAAGTAAAAATAGTAGCATCTCAAAATTCCTTATCCAAATCCATCAACTCTTGAAAGGTATTAGTGTCTGGTGCCTTAGGGAAAAAAAGAATCCTAATAACCACAAAAGCTGCCTGTCCACAAGCTGTCAGGAGAATTACTCATGGTTTTTCATCTGCACCAACGTCATTTGCCTGGAAAAAAATAACACATTCCTTCCACACACTGGGCCTAGTTTTCAATGGCAGGGTCAAATGAGTCAAGCTTCTTAAATAAAGGCATGATAGCAGAAATGTTTACCCCAACTCAAAGATGATTGTTGCAAGCAAGTTTCTTCAGGAACACTCTGGTTGCCTCTAAAAATAACTCCATGGAGGCTGGTATCCCATCACCGAATCACCCTTTATTTATGTGTGGAAAGTCCTTGACACTGGTCCGGCTCCCTCAGAGTCAGCTCTCAGAGTGTCAGAATGTCTATGATGTCCACCTGGCAGACCTCATTAGATTCCCTGCAGTTCAATGATCTTGGAGGCTTGGAAGGCTGGAGGAGTTTGCAAAGACACTAAAGGAAAAGGCCATTGAAGGAATGGCATTTAAGGAAGTGAATTTTAAAATCAAGGCAATGCTTAACAGGGAGCCAATGTTGGTCATGAGCACATCGCTTTTTATGAATGGGTCTTGAAGTGATTAAAGATAAAAGAAAGAGTTTATGGATGACCTTATTGGGTGGAAAATTGGTGATTGAGATTAAAGAGAATCTTCCAGACATTTAGTTTAGACATAGGAGGAGAAATTAGGCCATTCGGCCCATCGAGTCTGTTGAAAAGTGGCTTTGCCTATTGAATGTTGTCCCCCAAAGGCAGGAAGTTGATGAGAAATAGGATCCAGAGTTTATATCAATAACCATCTTACTCTGGTCAATAAGATCAAGGATAATCTAATAAGGGTGAAAAGCTGAAGTTTCTCCAGTTTGTCCTATGCTCAGTCTTGCCGATCAGGCATGTTCTATAGAAAGAATGGTGAATGGTGAAACATTGTGGGGTCTATGTTACTATCTTTATTTAATTCTGGAGATTTCCGAACAGTCTCCAGGACTTAAATGTCTCATTTGCATTGTCATACCCAAAACTGGATACAACACTTAGGTAGCTGGAGAGTGACACCCTCTGTTTTATTCTTCTCTATGTAGCATTCTATTTGCCTTCATTCCTATTCTCTACAGTGATTGGGAACATTGAGCATTGAGTGTCGCAGACTTCTGAATCTCTTTCAAATTCATCCTCTCAATTTTGTAATGAAGTGTCTGTCATGCAAATATGCTAAATTGTCTGTTCCCTCAGACCTGGGGATTTCTAGAAAACAGAATATATTCAGAAATTCATAGAACTTTTTAATGCAAGAAGTACTAATAGAGTCATAGAAATGTACAGCACAGAAACAGGCCCATTGGTCCAACACATCCATGCCGACCAGATATCCTAAATTAATCTAGTCACATTTGCCAGCATTTGACTCTTAAACCACTAAACCCTTCCTGTTCATGTACCCATCCAAATGCCTTTTAAATGTTGTAATTGTACCAGCCTCCACCAGTTTCTCTGGATGTTCATTCCATATATATACCACTCCTGTGTGAAACAGTATCCCTTAGGTCCTTTTAAAATCTTTCCCCTCTCATCTTAAACCTATGCCCTCTAGTTTTGGACACCCCTACCCTGGGGAAAAGACCTTGACTTGTCACCCTATCCATGCCCCTCATGATTTTATAAACCTCTATAAGGTCACCCCTCAGCCTCCGACACTCCAGGGAAAACAGCCCCAGCCTAATCAGCCTCTCCATATACCTCAAAACCTCCAACCCTGGCAACATTCTTGTAAGTCTCTTCTGAACCCGTTCAAGTTTAACAACATCCTTCCTACAGCAAGAAGACCATCATATCATTTTCTCACTTAGATTCATGGCTAAGCATGGTTTTTATTTTGTCAATATGCAGTGGTTAGTCAATTTAAACCAACAAACTTAGAAAATGAAGTCTCCTTGTTTTATTGGGTTTATGGAGTTCAACTCTATCTAACCTCCCAAAGTAGTGTTGCCGGAGTCCAGGGAACCTGCTGAAAGAACTCTTCATTTGCAGTTTAATATATACACTGTTAATGTTTCTGTTCCCTCTTAGTTCTCACTACATAATAATGTGAAATTGGTATATCATTACACATCATCATCATCAATACACATGCTGCTGACCTTAATCTCATTACTCTACACTCATTGTGAGACCTCTTTGAAAGTAAGTACACTCAGACGAGATGGTTGTGCTGTAAGACTCACACTATAGGGATACTAGTGAATAAGTATGTAATGTGTTTGTCTAATTCCAGACATATTAATAATGACTACAAGAAAAAGGTAGACATTTTGGACAACTTACCAAGTAAAAGCAAGAATGTTTGTGCTCCTTGAACATTCGAGGAGGTCATAGTAACACATTTGTTTTTACATCTCAAAAATCTAAGCAGTCTGGTAACAAAACTAATTATTTGCTGTATTAGTATGTTAACAAAGACATGCACCTGCATATTGCAAACAATAATGTATTAGTCCATTCCTTATTTAACACCCTTGAAATGTGGTCACATCTTAAAACTGTAATCAAGATAAAAATAAAATTGCAATGAACAGCCAAGCAATTATTTTCTGCATTTGCAATGAAGATGGGAGCACTCTTAATTGCGCTAAGGATATTAAAGTAGTGTGGAACTGGAATCATATCTAGGCCAGTCCTGTTAGAATGTGACAGATTGCCCTCCATGAAGAACCTTAATGAAACAATAGGTTTTTACAACAATTCAACCTTATTCAGGGACATTTTCTGATGCTAGCAAATTACCAGATGTATTGAAATCAATTTTGCTACTTGCTGCCTCAGTAGATTTTGAATTCACTTTCAGTTCCAAAACAGCACAGAACACTCAGTTTGAGTAAAAACTAGAAAGTACATGGGACAGAGTTTAATGTGCTTGGTTGATGTGAATTTAGAGATCGGAAGCATTTAATTGGAGCATAGGATGCCATCATAAAATTTGATGAGTGATCATTAGCATACTTTATTAAACAGAATGACTGTATATACAAGAGATGGTAAGGGAGGACAGTTTTTAGAAGCTTATTAACTCAGGAGCCAGTTCCAGGTGACTTTATCTCACTACGACAATGCTCATTTCCCATATGCTGTTGGAAATTGGGATCACTTTAAAACCATCCTTTCCCAATATTTACTAAGGAGCATTATATCTCATCTAACTATTATTGCAACAGCAACTAATCCATATTAATAATTAAAAGGACAAAAAGATCACAAGAATCTTCAGGATCACTGAGGTGATGATGTTCCATTGAACCGACATCAAAAGAATTATTTGACACCATATTTATTCTATTATCGATGCAGAAAATAAGACAGTTTGTTCTTAGAAAGAATGACAGTCTAACCTTCAGTCAGAGGTGGGCAAGGAAATACTGGTCACCCAGATGTCATCTTGTTATTGTCCATTGGCTGAACTGATTCAAATGAGTGGTTAGTGTGTAATCCAGCAGCCCCTAAATATAAGTGTCTGGGAGGGTCAGCAGAGGACAAAGTGGGATCACAGTTTCTGTGCAGACATGAATTTTTGAGAAATCCAACAGAAAGAATAAGTGTACTGCTGTTGATAAAGATAGATTAGATTCCCTACAGTATGGAAACAGGCCCTTCAGCCCAACAAGTCCACACTGACCCTCCGAAGAATAACTCACCCAGACCGATTCCCCTGACTAATGCACCTAATACTACAGAAAAAATAACATGGCCACCTGCACATCTTTAGATTGTGGGAGGAATCAAGAGCACCCGGAGGTAACCTATGCAGACACGGGGTCCACACAGACAGTCACCCAAGGCAAGAATCAAACCCGGTACCCTAGCACTGGGAAGCAGCAGTGCTAACCAGTGAGCCACCGTGCCACCCCTAGTTAAAGGCCTCAGATCCAGGATCTGTTCATAAGAAGTTCCTGTGTGGCATTGGAGTTTGCAGGCAGAATGGCAAAAAGGTTTACTTCTCTTTATGTCTCTAAGCCTCCTTCAGAAGAGCATCCTCATCCTGTCGTTGATCGTCACCATGAACAAGGGCTTGTTCCTCCATGATAGACTTCTGTAGACTTCAGCAAATAATTTAGTCCTCAGTGTTGTTTTGTTTATTTTTTAAGCACAAGATCAACAATCATTAAGTGCAGTAGGAAGCTTTCTCAGCGAATCATGCACAGTATTCTTAGCACTCTGAAAATTTCCACAAAACACAGGCAACCAATTTACCTCACTGTTGCATCATTTGCTTGAAAATTGTTTGATTTTTTGAAAATCTTCTGTAATATCTTTTTTTTCCCTTCTCCAAGGCTTTATAACATTGTTTGACTTCTAATAGCTGGTTAATAATCTATTTGAGATAGGTATAAGTTCTTGTTTAACTTTGATCTAGAGAAGTTCTTTTTGATACTCAATTTTAAACTTCACCAAAGAATCCATTGACTCTAGAAGCTCTTTAGTTTGGTTTTCTTGTTTCCTGTAGCATCTGGCCAATATTGCAGAGAGGAAATTCTTCATCCAATCATGGTTCAAGTTTTTTTGTTGCTACATGCCCTTGGTGGGTTCAAGGAGAGAAGTCAGCAATTTTACATCTTTAATAAAAACAGAAAATGCTAGAGAAACTCTGCAGGTCTGACAGCGACTGAGGACAAAGAAACACACTTAACATTTCAAGCCAGATATTTGTCTTCTTCAGTCATGCCTCTTTATTAGCTTCTTCAACAAAGGGTTAACATCCAGAAAAGAAAGAGCAGGGACTTCCCAAATAGTGCTGCCTGAATCCAGGAGTTCAAGAAGGCCTATGGCCCTCTCCACTCAGTGAACAATATGTGTGGTAATTTCCTTTTCTGAATGAACAAACTAAGATCTAGAACAAAAAAAACGAAAGAAGTATGGTTGCTAAAAATCAGAACAAAAATTGAAATAGTATCGAAAAGCTCAGCAGGTCCGACAGCATCTATAGAGAGAAAGCAGAGTTAACATTTCGGGTCAAGTGACCCTTCCTCAGAAGGGAACATTAACTCTGTTTTCTCTCTATAGATGCTGCTGGACCTGCTGAGCTTTTTCCATACAATTTTGATTTGTCTTTTAGATCTGGGGCATGGAAGTATAACACTGTTCCTTCACTGTCGCTGAGTCAAAATCCTGGAATTCCATCCCTAATGGCATTAATGGTCAACCCACAGCAGATGGACTGCAGCGGTTCAAGAAGGCAGTTCATCGCCACCTTCTCAATGCCAATTAGGGGCGGGTAATAAATGCTGACCGGCCAGGGACACCCACATCCCACAAAATGAATATATTTTTAAAAATCCTCTTGTGACTGATAACCTTCATATTGGCACTTATTGTTCCTATCTTTTACTGCTCATATATTGGTCTGTATTACCTTTTGTAACTTTGCTCAGAGTGTTTATAGTGGAGAATGAATCGGGGGAACATTGTGTCAACTTCAGTGCTGCCTTTCCAAAGAATGTTCAAAGCCACAAATAATAAAGAGGCAGAGTAGTTGGGATTGACATTCAGAGTTTCTGTAATCCCTCAACTATTATAGTGGAGTACAACATACATTTGTCCTGTCACTCTGACTTTAATACCTCCTGTGACCCAAAGTTGAATATTGTCTGAGATTTAACTGCATGTTCTACCCTTGTCTATCAATAATAAATATGATCAGATTAGGTTCCCTACAGTATGGAAACAGGCCATTTGGCCCAACCAGTCCACCGAAGAGTAATCCACCAAGACCCATTCCCCTAACTAATGAAACTAACACCGTGGACAATTTAGCATGGCCAGTTTACCTGCACATCTTTCGGACTGTGGGAGAAAACCAGAGCAAACCCACATGGGCACAGGGAGAAGGTGCAAACTCCACACAGACAGCAGCCCAAGGTGGGAATTGAACCTGGGTCCCTAGCACTATAAGGTAGCAGTGCTAACCACTGAGCCAATGTGCCACCCCAATCAAATCACAAAAGTGAGAAGTACTAATGAGAAATGAATAACCAGAAAAAAGTCATCAACTACTTTTCAATCAGTCACTGTTTCATCTGCAGTCAGGTAAGACTTTATAATGTGAAATAAAATCTATAGTGCAGCAAGCACATTGGAAATTAAATCTAAAATAAATCACAAAATGTATGGTTAAATAATTGCTGGAAATAGGTTTCTCTATGTAAGCTTGTTCTGCTGCATGAAGATGATGTTGGAGATTTATCTGCACCCTGCTGATTAAGTTCCTAGTTGTGCAGACAATGCTACGTGTGATACTTTTGGCTTGCGGGTGCTGTAGTTTTTACCCTTCTCGTGCAAAGGTACAATATCCAGAGGGAGTCACAGTTCACCAGACAGAAAACTGCTGTCAGTTTCCAGCTTCTGTTGTTAGCTAGGAGATTGCTTCATATCATTTGAAGTTCTTAGATTGCTGCATTAGACGTACAATAGCCAAATATGCTTTTAGAAACCAGTACACAAATTGTGAGCAATGAATAGTGAAAAAATAATTAAAGATCTTTTGGATAACATTTGCTTCCATTCTTTAAACCATATTTTCAGTGGATTAATCAGGTCAAGCACCTTTCTGAAGAGAAGTTTGATTCTCAGAAGACTGGGAATCTTTGTATACTCTAAGCCAGGAAGACCAGTTGTTGAATGTAGAGATTGATAAATTTTGAAAACCAAGGAAAAAAATGAATTTGGTGAGAATGGGGGATGGTGGAGCGAGGTAGATAAACCATAATTTTATTGGAAACTGGAGAAAGCTTGAACTTAGGGGCACTATAGCCTGTTCCTGCACATAGTTTTTGTGTTCTTAAGTATTCACTCACACTCATATGGTCAAAATGCTTACTTATTGAGAATGGAAGTATCTGCTCTCTCTACAATACAAGGAGACAGACTTCTGTTGAAACCAAAGAGCTTCAGTCACCAGGGAACATCTTGCTTATAGGTCAATTTCACTCATTAGGAGTCACGATTTACAAGCTGAGCAGCTGCACATTGAAGCGCCAATTCTATTAAATCATTCAATATCTTATGAGCCAAACCTCAGCACAGGCAGAAGGATTATGAAGCTGACAGTGGTGTAGTGACTGGCAATGGAGGGCATGGATGATGTAGTGTGGAATCAAGAACCTATCTGGAAAAGTGCCTCAAGACTCAGTCAATGCTGAGTGCAATGATATGTTCCGAGTGACAGAGCAAGTATTTCAATAAACCGGAGACATTCAAAAGGATTCTGAAGGGAGAGAGTCAAGTGGCATTTGTCAGAATAAAGTATTCATGCCTTTTATTGTGTAAGCTTTGTATCATGGCCTTGCAACTGACTTAAATCCTTAAAACACATCAATTCAACTTTTTACAATCATTACTCACTCAGGGAATCACTTCAGCAAGTGGACATAAATACCAACATACCTAATGTAAAGAAACTAAAACCCTGTTCATGAATTAAAATTTGTCCCTTTCTCTCGTCGTTGATCTGATGACATGCAGGTTCTTTTGATCGCTGGTCACCTTTATTTTTCGCCCTTCTCGCTCTCTGTGGGTGCTTACTGCAGAACCAGAGCTGCCTTAACAACACACATTGACAAAGTCTGGGGTGAGTTAATAGAAGTGGAAATGTATTTAACATAAAGGAAATAAACCTTTTAAGTTATGCTACCGTCTTGTTGTCTCTGAAGGATTGGCCCTTTCTTCTTCTATCTCACCAGCACAGTCTGTTTTTATCTTTCTTTTGGGATCTCTTATCACCGCATCTCCAGGCTCCACTCTGTCATGGATTAATGGTTTATCCTGACTGGTAATACTTGTGATGCCACTAAGGTTTGAACATGTATCATCAAAGGTATAAGATAAACACTTGCCTGCTTAATCTTGTAACTTCACACTAGTTCATTCATTCTTGACCAAATATGCTCCTTTTAGATTCATGGATGAATGTATTAAGGAAAGAACGGATTATAATGAGTTCATCTGATCTCTTCATCTTCAGTTCCTTGCCCAAAGGCAGGTCATTGAGAATTATCCATTAAACCACAGAAAGTTCTGCAATGTCTTACTGTGGATAGGGATGAGGAGTCAGCTCTTTGTGCCAACCTCACCCAAAACAGGAATCAAACAGTCTGGTGTTGGTCTTTGTGTGATTCACACACTCACTTGCTGGCTTCCCTCAAAAAGTTCAACTAATCCTGAAACAAAAGCAAACCGCTGCAGATGCTGGAAATTGGGAATGAAAATACTGTTTTAAAATAAAAACTCAACAAGTCATATGGCATCCATGGGAGAAAAACAGACAGCAGCTCTGAAATTTGCTCAGAGACAGGAAGGGAATGGAATCGGTGGAACAGTGATGGCAGATTTAGCACCCTCAAGGTTTTAGGCCTGCCAAGAAGTCAGTGGACATAATGTTTGATCCTGCCGGGGAAGTTAAGCACCAGCTTGCTTTCCAAGTCTCCAGCTTGATCTCCACCCACATAAATACATAATACACCAGCCAAGGGAGTAGCTTATTGATTGAGATTTTCTAGATTGCCAGAGGCAGCAGGGGAGAGTTTAGCTTCCTGGAGGCCTCCCAGTGCCTGGCCAAGGTGCCATGCTTCAGGCAGGCTGGGAGGTCACCCTGCACTCTGCTCAGGAACACCAGCTTAGTGATCTGACTGCAAAGACCAACTGAACCACCCTCTTCTTCATTTATCTTCTTTGACATCCTACAGGTGCTTTCAAACTGGAAGGTCTCTGATTAGGTCCCTAGCTTTGCGAGCCCACCCACCAGCCTCAATTCAATGATAATCCCATCCTCTGGCCAATAATTGAGCACTCCAGTGAAAATCACATGTTTCTACCCATGTTTCTGACCCACTTTGAGCCTGGACGAAGAATTCAGTAGATCACAGGAAGAAGTCTTGCCTAATAACTCAGCGTACACAATAAAATCTTTACACATTCTGTCTGCGCTGTTAAATAATGTATGTATTGTAATATATCCGAAAAATTGCATGGTGCTGGTCAACTCACCTTTACAAAACAGATCTATATGAAGAATCATTCTGTTAAGAACACATCCACATTATAATACAGAATCTAACAGTGACATTTGAAGGTGTCAAAACACTTTACACTTAATTTTCAGAATGCTCACGACTTGTCAGCAGGCTTTTCATTTTCTTCGTGAACTCTCAAATCTGGTACAATTTAATGGGCTTCCAAAAGATCACATTACCAGACAGAGAACGTTGTCCCCCATTTAAAACGGGAATCTAACATCCTTTGTCGGGTAGAGACATTCCTAACCCATAAAAAGACCAGAGGAAAATAGCACAGGATTTGAAATGCATGGGGATTTGAATTTCTTCCAAAAACGATGTGAGTGTAACAATTCTCATCATGAATTGTACTTCTTCACCCAGATGAAAAATTCAGCTTTCTGACACTTTCATAAAGAAAACCTTGTTCATCCCATTCCCCTGCTCTATCCTTGTGGTCTTCCAGCTTATTTCCATTATCTGGCCATTCAATTTCCTTTGGAAATCATGATCTGTCTCCAGTTCCACCATCTTCAACTAAATTAAGTTCCATGTCATAGAGTCATAGAGATGTACAGCACAGAAACAGACTCCCACTCATCCATGCCAACCAGATATCCTAACCTAATCTAGTCCCATTTGTCAACACACAACCCATATCCCTCCAAACCCTTCTTATTCATTTACCCATCCAGATGCCTTTTAAATATTGCAATTGTACCAGCCTCCACTACTTCCTCTGGCAGCTCATTTCATACACGTACTACCCTCTGCATGAAAAAGTTACCCCTTAGGACCTTTTCATATCTCTCTCCTCTCACCCTAAGCCTATGCCCTCTAGTTTTCGACTCCCCCAACCCAGGGAAAAGACTTTGTCTCTTTAATCTATCCATGCCCCTCATGATCTTATAAACCTTTATAAGGTCACCACTCAGCCTCTGAAACTCCAGGGAAAACAGCCCCAGCCTATTCAACCTCTTCCTATAGCTCAAATCCTCCGACCTTGGCAATATCCTTGTTAACCTTTTCTGAACCCTTTCAAGTTTCACACCATCCTTCCGATAGGAAGGAGACCAGAATTGCACACAATATTCCAAAAGTGGCCTAACCAATGTCCTGTACAGCCACAACATGACCTCCCAACCTTGTAGCCAATGCTCTGACCAATAATGGAAAGCATACCAAATGCCTTCTTCACTATCCTATCTTCCCATGACTCTACTTTCATGGAGCTATGAGCCTGCACTCTCTTTGTTCAGCAACACTCCCTAAGACCTTACCATTAATGTATAAGTCCTGCTAAGTTTGCTTCCCCAAAATGCAACACCTCACATTTATCTGAATCAAACTCCATCTGCCACTCCTTAGTCCATTGGCCCATCTGTTCAAGATCCTATTGTAATCTGAGGTAACCTTCTCCAATGTCCACTGCACCTCCAATTTTGGTGTCATCTGCAAACTTACTAACTATACCTCCTATGTTCACATCCAAATGATTTGTATAAATGGAGAATAGTAGTGGATCCAGCACTGATCCTTGTGACACTCCGCTGGTCACAGGCCTCCAGTCTGAAAAACAACCCTCTACCACCACCCTCTGTCTTCTACCTTCGAGCCAGTTTTGAATCCAAATGGCTCGTTTCCACTTTATGGCCAAAAATATCTTTTTAGTAGCCTGCAATTCTTGCCCTAAATCTGAAATCTATGTCCCCTGGTTCATGTACCATTGACTGAAAATCAGTTTTTTTCTTTTGCCTCTCTGATTTAAAGCTATCATAATCTTGCACCTCTATCAAGTCTCCTCCCAATCTCATTTTCTCTATGAGGAGTATACACAGGTTCTGAAACCTAACCTTCCAGCCAAAAGGCCTCACCCCATTCTGATACATCTCTTCTGTATCCTATCAAATATCTTCATACCTTAATATGAGATGACCAGAACTGGACTCAATACCATAGTTGTCATCTAATTGGAGTGTCACAGGTTGAAGTTACATTTCCTGCTTTTGAATCAATACTTCTATTAATGAAGCCCAGGAAATTATTTGTTATTTTCTCTCCCAGTGTGTTCTGCTATCATCAAGGATCTAAGGAGCCAAGCCCTTATGTCCCTCTGCCTCTCTCAGTCTTTGGGAATTTGGACTTAAGTTTTCAATGGCTCTGCTTATCCCGCTGCCAAAAGATATCCTCTTACTTCTGTTCTAGTTCCACCTGCCATCTGTCTGACCATTCAGTTTGTCTACTGACATCTTGTTACAGCCAATTGGCATCATCCTCAGTTTTCCGTATCTCCAATTGTTTCATTTTTAAAAAAATTATAGAGCACTAGAGTCATACAGCATGGAAACAGACCCCTCTGTCCAAACAGTCCACACCAACCATGTTCCCAAACTCACTAGTCCCACCTGCCTGTACTTGGTCTATTTTGCTCCAAACCTTTCCTCTTCATAATCTTATCTAAATGTCTTTTAAGTCTCTTAACTGTGCCTGTATCCACCACTTTCTCTGGCAATTCATTTCACACACAAACCACCCTGTGTAAAAAAAAATGCCCATCATGTCCTTTTTAAATCTTTCACCTCTCACCTTAAAAATATGCCCCTAGTTCTGAACTCCCCCACCCGACAGAAAAGACCTTTGCTATTCACCTTAACTATGCCCCTCATGATTTTAACAACCTCAATAAGGTCACCCCTCAACCTCCAATAGTCCAGTGAAAAATTTCCCAGCCCTCCCAGTCCACTTTTATATCTCAACTCCTCCATTTCTGGCAATATCCTGGTAGATCTTTCCTTAACCCTCTCCAGTATAATAACATACTGTGGAGAAAGTGAGGACTGCAGATGCTGAAGATCAGAGCTGAAAATTCATTAGATTAGATTAGATTACTTACAGTGTGGAAACAGGCCCTTCAACCCAACAAGTCCGCACCGACCCGCCGAAGCACAACCCACCCATACATTTACCCCTTCACCTAACACTACGGGCAATTTAGCATGGCCAATTCACCTGACCGGCACATCTTTGGACTGTGGGAGGAAAACGGAGCACCCAGAGGAAACCCACGCAGACATGGGGAGAATGTGCAAACTCCACACAGTCAGTCGCCTGAGGCACGAATTGAACCAGGGGCTCTGGCGCTGTGAGGCAGCAGTGCCAACCACTGTGCCACCGTGCCGCTCATGCCCGAAACGTCGATTCTCCTGCTCCTTGGATGCTACCTGACCTGCTGTGCTTTTTCCAGCAACACATTTTCAGCTAATAACATACTGTGGCATGGTGGCTCAGTGGCTAGCACTGCTGCCTCACAGCACCAGGGACCTGGGTTCAATTCCAGTCTCAGAAGACTGTCTAGATGGAGTTTGCACATTCTCCCTGTGTCTGTGTAGGTTTCCTCCTGCAAATCAGATGAGTTAGCTGTGCTAAAATTGCCCATAGTGTTAGGTGCATTAGTCAGAGGGGAAATGGGTCTGGGTGGGTTACTCTTTGGAGGGTCAGTATGGATTTGTTGGGCCAAATGGCCTGTTTTAATACTGTAGGGAATCTAATCAATATCCTTCCTATAATGCAACACAGTTTTCTCCCCACATGTTTTTAACCATGCTTACACTGACCACAATTTTGCTAAGAAGCCCTTTACATAGTATTTTATCAATGGTTTCCTAAGATCCATCAAGATAATATCCATCGTCATTACAACTTCATCTCAGAAATCAGTTTGAACTTCTCAGGATAATTAGACTTATACAAATCTGTGCTGGCTCACCTTAAGTAACAAAACATTTACAGATTGCTAATGTTATGGGAGGAAGATCTGAAATTGTAAGTAACTGCTGACAGAAGTCACTGTTCAATAAGCCCCTTGACACTGCTCCAATCATTAACAGAGGTCAATCCACACCAGAGATGGGAATCCTCACAACTAGATTAATATACAACTGAAGTAAGCAGTGACAACAATCTGGTGTAACATCAGAGGCTTCCAGCAAAGAATCGGGAGTAAGGACCTACCACAGAAATATTGAGGCAAGGTCAACAGCAACAACAACAATTTATATAAATAGCACCTTTAATGGTCGAAAACATTCGAAAATCTAAGACATTTCACAAGAGCATAATAACACTATGCCATGAAACCCAGCACCTTGGAAGATGTTTAGAGAAATACCAAAAGTGTGGTCAAAAATGTTGGTTTTAAGGCTTGCCTTTTTATTGTTTTTAAAGAGGGATGGAAAGGTAGGGAAGCAGAAGTGTAGGGTGGGGGGGGGGGGGGGGGGGGGGGTTACCCCAGTGCTTAGATTCAGGGATTTGAATCCACATCCACCAATGATGGAAAAATTAAAATCAGGGTTGTACAAGAGATTAATATTCAAGGAGCATAGACATTTCAGTAGGTCTGGGGCTGGAGGAATTCACAGACACAGGGAGTCACATAGCTATAGAAGGACTTGAAATGCAGGATAAGAATTTTAAAATAGAGGCAATATAGGACAGTGAGCACAGGGGAAATAAGGGACAGAACTCAGCGGAGAGTTAGGACACAGACAAGAGAGATTTCAATGACCTCCAATTTACAGAAGGTACAACAGGTGACAGAATGTAGGAGACTGGTCTGAATTGTCAAGTCTAGAGGTAGGAACCGCATAAATAAGAGGCTCTGTGGTGGAAATACTGATGATATGGTGAGGTTACAAGCTTATCCAGAGGTCAAATATGTCAAAAGGTTGCTGACAGACTGACTTAACTTTATGGAGTCAGTTACTAGGGAAGAAAATATGTCACAAAAAACAAAATTTTTGTTTTTGTGTGAAACTACACTTCATGAAATTGACTGACCAGAAACCACTATTTGAATTATTTGAAAGACTAAAGCCAGCTTGGCTGTGACCTTGCATGACTGTACTTTTTGCAATCGGAGGCCATTAAGTGGAGCCTATCTGCCTGCAAGAGCCGATCTAAAATCTTTAACTTAGGGGAATATGCATCAACCACATCTCCTGTTCCCATTGGCTGGGAATCCAGACTGAGTGGGAGATCAACCTGGGATATAATCACTGCCGCCGAAAGATTCTGGTTGAGACCGGAATTCCCAGCCATAAGCTAATCAAGTTACAACTGGAGTAAACTAGCAATGACCATATTTGAATCACTGGGCAATGGTGAGAGAGGGTCGCATGATGAGTCAGCTAACCCTTTGTGTGTTTAAATACCCGTTGTCCTCTGTGGTGTAGGTCCTGCCAAGAAATTTGGCTCTGAACAAGAATTTGATTCTTCCGACATTATCAATGTATACCCACAACCGCACGTCGGTGCTTCATCGTCATTGTTATGTATCCATTCTTGTTATTGTTTTGTCCCTCTTGCTTGCTGCTCCACTCACTGCTCCACTTACCAACCCATTCTCCACTTGTTGCGCCCAGCTTGGCTTCTTGCAAGTGAGCAACATGATGATTGCAGCAGCGAGGGCTCTTTATAAAAGCTTCCCTGTGAATAGTGCTGCAATTTATTTCAGATTAGCACTGAAATAAAATAACTAAACTCGCAAATATAACCAGCCATTACTCAGGGACACTAGACTGCTACACGAAATAAACTCCAAGCTAAACGCGTTCTGGATTCAAAAGCATCAAACCTTCTTTCACTCCATAGATGCTGAGTTTCTCCAGAAATTTCTGCTTTTGCATGAAATTATTTATGTGCAACAGATCCTTGCATCTGAATATTAAAACCAGCATTATACAATTGTATTATGTCGGCCTTTACATGAGAGCTATGTGTCACTGGTGGTAATGTTACCAGTACTATGACTGCAAGGTGAGTGCACCCTTTAAATTGTTGAGGCACCTGCCAGCAGAAATATTGAGGCAAGGTCAGCAGCAACAACAACAATTTAGATAAATAGCACCTTTAATGGTCTAAAGCATTCTAACATTTAAGATATTTCACAAGAGCATCAAAAAAAAAAGCATGAAACCCAGCACCTTGGGGAATGTTTGGAGAAATGCCAAATGGTCAAAAATGTTGGTTTTAAAGTTTGACGTTTTATTATTTTTAAAGGGACAAGGCAGGGAAACAGAAGTGTACTCCGGGGCTTAGATTTCCAAAGAACAACACAAATGCATCGACAGTGAATAAGCAAAACCCTGTGTGGATCTCTGTCTCCCCAGACTGTTAAAAATGGTAATAGTTCTGAGGATTAATGCTTATGTTGCATTTGTTCCAGCCAGTCTACAGATATCATGCAGCCCGTGGGTGAAGATAAGGAGTTCGCCTCTAGTTTTTGGAGGGAGTAGATGGATCTGTATGAGTTCTCCAAGGTGTTAGTAATGATGCCTGACCAAATGCAGTTGTATTTATTCCCACCTTCTAATAAAACATCTCGCTATCTAGGAGTACAATGGTGTATTGTCTTCAACAAACCTCTAGCTAGGCCCAAGACAAAGCAAAAACAACCAACTATTAATGATACTAAGCTCCCTCAAACAATTCTTACACAATGCCACGAATTGAATCGAACTGAGTTAGCTTTATTGATTTGTTTTGATTTATATATTGTCACTAAGTACAGTGAAAAGCTTTGTTTACAAGCCGTACGGACAGATCACAGGAAGCAAGGATGGACAGATCATAGAGAGCAAAAAAAAACTTAGACAGGGGCATATAGGTTACACCATACAGGGTGTGCACCATGTAAGATCAACATAAGCAAGTACAGTGTAAAGTTTGTAAGTCACCAGGTACAGCACCAGCTTTAGGTTCAAAGGTACCTGGTACAGATTCTTCAGTAACAAGATTAGTTACAGTGTAACAATGTAGGGCAGCATGGTGGCTCAGTGGCTAGCACTGCTGCCTCACAAAACCAGGGTCCGAGGTTTGATTCCAGCCTCAGGTGACTGTCTGTGTGGAGTTTGCACATTCTCCCCGTGTCTGCGTGGGTTTCCTTCGGGTGCTCCGGTTTCCTCCCACAATCCAAAGATGTGCAGGTCAGGTGAGTTGGCCATGCTAAATCGCCCATAGTGTTGAGTGCATTAGTCAGAGGGAAATGGGTCTGGGTGGGTTACTCTTCGGAGAGTTGGTGTGGACTGGTTGGGCTGAAGGGCCTGTTTCCACACTGTGGGGAATCTAATCTAAAAAATGTATGGCGCTGGAAAAGCACAGATCAGGCAGCATCAGAGGAGCAGGGGAGTCAATGTTTTGGGCATAAACCCTTCATCAGAAATTCCTGAAGGGCTTATGCACGAGACATCAACTCTCCTCGGATGCTGCCTGATGCTGCCTGACCTGCTGTGCTTTGCAAGCACCACACGTTTTGACTCTGATCTCCAGAAACTGCAGTCCTCACTTTCTCCTACAGTGTAACAACGGCCTAGAACATCTAGGAAAATAACATATGGTCGCAATATAAGTAAAAATCCAAAAGATCCAGAAGAAAGTAATAAAATTCAAGAAAGTGAGTTTACTATTTAAGAATATTATCACTTTATGAACACATGGACAATCAATTAGCAGCTGCAACAGGATTACTGACACAGAGAGAGATAGCAGCAGCATAAATACAAACTCAGCACTCCAAAATTTCATTCCAGAAAGTGCTGGTGAAGAAATGTGGGTGAAGAAAGAGAGATAAATCGGGCATGCTTAGAGAATACAGAGAGGCCTTAGCAGAGGACAGTCATTCAGGAGCAATTGAAAGCTACAGAGTGTAAATGTAGAGATTCCCAAGGCAAAGGGGAACAGCTTTAATGAAATGTGTACAAAGACCAGAAAGAAGAGGCAAGGGACTGTACAATTCTGAACCCTCAGAATCAACTTCCCCTCCACATGGCACAGCTGCAGGAAACAGTGAAAGGCCAGAAAATGAATTCAGACATGGAGTACGGAATCGAGAAGGCATCGGAATTCATTAAAACTGAAGACAAGCAAATTTAAAGAAATTCAATGATCGAACCTGGCAGAAGAAAACAAAACAGATTTGAAGATGAAAGGACAGGGACACAGTAATGAAGCTGTAATTTTGGTCGGAACATTTAAAGAGCAGCAGGCAGAAGTTTAATTTAATTTCTTATTTAATTATTCAAATATTTGAGAAGTCGGTATTTTATGTTTTAAATTTGGTATGCTGCCTTTATTGGTCATTGCATTGAGTATAGGAATTGGGAGGTCATGTTGTGGCTGTACAAGATGTTGGTTACACCACTTTTGGAATATTGTGTGAAATTCTGATCATCCTCCTATTGGAAGGATGATTTGCAGGTATAGGTGTTGGACTGGGGTGTACAAAGGTAAAAATTACACAACATGTGGGTGGCACAGTGGCACAGTGGTTAGCACTGCTGCCTCACAGCGCCAGAGGCCCGGGTTCAATTCCCGCCTCAGGCGACTGACTGTGTGGAGTTTGCACGTTCTCCCCGTCTCTGCGTGGGTTTCCTCCAGGTGCTCCGGTTTCCTCCCACAGTCCAAAGATGTGCAGGTTAGGTGAATTGGCCATACTAAATTGCCCGTAGTGTTAGGTAAGGGGTAAATGTAGGGGTATGGGTGGGTTGCGCTTCGGCGGGTCGGTGTGAACTTGTTGGGCCGAAGGGCCTGTTTCCACACTGTAATGTAATCTAATCTAAAAAAAAATCTAATCAGGTTATAATCCAACAGGATTATTTGGAAGCACTAGCTTTTGGAGCACTTCACCTTCACCTGACAACCACCTGATGAAGGAGCAACGCTCCGAAAGCTAGTGCTTCCAAATAATCCTGTTGGACTATAACCCGGTGTTGTGTGATTTTTAAATTCCTATAGGAAGGATGTTGTGAAACTTGAAAGTGTTCAGAAAAGATTTACAAAGATCTTGCCAGGGTTGGAGGGTTTGAGCTTTAGTGAAAGACTGAATAGGCTGGGACTGTTTTCCCTGCACTGTCAGAGGCTGATTGCTCTATAAACCTTATAGAGGTTCATAAGATCATAAGGGGCAAGGATAGGGTGAATAGATTAGATCTTTTTCCCAGGGTAGGGGAGTCCATAACAAGAGGGCATTGGATTAAGGCGAGAGGGAAAATATTTAAGAGGGATCTAAGGGGCAACCTTTTCATACGGGGGGGTATGTATGGAATGAGCTGCCAGAGGATGTGGTGGATGGGTACATGAATAGGAATGGTTTGGAGGAATCTGAGCCAAATGCTGGAAAGTGGGACTAAATTAACTTAGGATATCTGGTTGGCATGGACGAGTTGAACTGAAGGATCTGTTTCCATGCTGTACATCTCTATGACTCTGTGAATCATGAAAGGTGGGGAAATATCCATTTAGCTCAAAAATAAATGGGAACGCATTCATTTTACCCTGAATGAAGTGAAAAAATACTCAATTGTGGCTGCAGAAGCTGGCAAACCCCTTGAAGAAGTGAATAGCTACAATCTTAGTCATTGAAAAAAGGTGAAAAATGTCTGAAAAAGGTGGAAAAACCCATTAAACAGCACAGAAATACATTATGGCAAAGAAACAGGTTTGAAAAGCTTTTAATGCTGGAAATTGCTACAGAACAGTTAGTTAATACAATTTACAACTTTATTGAAGAATTTGGAACAAATTTAAAGCAATGCAAAACCTGAAAACTGGCTGACTATTAAAGCACTATATACAGTCCATAAATCTCCAACCATTCCATTTAAAACAAGAACACAATCTTAAAAAGCAGATCTAAAGTATTATTGAAATTTTACAGAATTAAAATACCATTACCATAATAAGATTCATCAGTGCATTGAAAAAAAATTGAGAAAGATATAATGCTTCCTAGCAGATTTAAGATCAAAAAAGGACCATACAGAAGACAATATTTTGGGGGGGCATTGTGGTTAACACTGCTGCTTCACGGTGCCAGGGATCGGGTTTAATTCTAGCGTCGAGCAACTACCTATCCGAAGTTTGCACATTATCCCCATGTCTGTGTGGGTTTCCTCATACAGTCCAAAGATGTACAAGTTAGGTGGATTGGCCATGCTGAATTGCCCATGGTGTCCAGGGATGTGCAGACTAGTTGGATTAGCCATGGGTAGTGCAGTGTTACAGGGGTTAGGGTGGCTCTGGGTAGGATGCTATTTGGAAGGGCAGTATGGACTCGATGGGGTGAATGGCCTGCTTCCACACAGCAGGGATTCTGTGATTGAACACCGTGAAGGAAATAACTCAAGGTACTGAATTGTCTCAAAGTCAGACACTAAGTGGAAGTAGGACACTGTTCCAGACCTACAAAAGAAAAGATTGCGTACAGAAAGAGCTTGAACTAACTTCTTTAGAAAGAATAACTAAGGCATTCATGGGGAAATAGGTGCTCTCAAGAATTCCAGGATTAACAGAATCTTTTTAGATGATGGACATTAATCCTGTGAAACATTGACACGATCAAAGTGCCAGGATCACTATCCTATCAGACCTGCTGGCTAAAGAAATAAAAGTGACAGCCAGAAAGAGAAGATCATTTGGCCTAGGTAAAAGATTTGCCAGGAGCCTTGGAATGCTTTAGGTTGCACTAAAGCACAAAGAGCAGAAGACAATTGAAAATGTTTATATTGTTTGCAATTAACAATCGTTACTTAAGAACTTGTCCTGATTCCAACTTCCTTAGGAGAGTAGAAGTTTGACTACTTCCCACAGAATAGTCCAGAAGCAAATAGTCTGTGATCAACCAGGCTTCCTAAAGTCATGATCGAACCCAAAAAACACGAAAGATACTTTTGACATTTTGTACAATGGAATAATATAAATGTGCCACATGGTCATAGAGTCATAGAGATGTACAGCATGGAAACAGACCCTTCGGTCCAACTCATCCATGCCGACCAGATATCCCAACCTAATCCAGTACCATTTGCCAGCACTCGGCCCGTATCCCTCTAAACCTTTCTGGTTCATATATCCATCCAGATGTCTTTTAAATGTTGTAATTGCACCAGCCTTCACCACTTCCTCTGGCAGCTCATTCCAGACCCTCTGCGTTAAAAAGCTGCCCATTAGTTCCCTTTAAAATTTTCCCCTCTCACCCTAAACCAGTGAATGCTCTCCAATTCTGGACTCCCCCAATCCAGGAAAAAAGACCTGGTTTATTTATCCTATCCATGCCCCTCATAATTTTATAAACCTCTATAAGGTCACCCTTCAGCCTCCAATGCTCCAGGGAAAACAGCCCCGGCCTGATCAGCCTCTCCCTGTAGCTCAAATCCTCCAACCCTGGCAACATCCTTGTAAATCTATTCTGAACCTGCCAAGGAGGAATAGTGGTCAGCAAGCCAAAAGAGGTTCAATCAAATTTGACAAGAACAAAAAAGAGGGACCAAGGCATTGTCATTCATGGGCATTGTGTTCAAGTTTGGTCAGATCAAAAATGCAGTGATTGATTGTGAATGTTATCGCTGCTCCCAATCATAGGTAAGTTACTAATGTATGTCAAACGATTGACTATTGCAATATTCCTTTAGGAGAATGTCTTGGAATGTTTACACCAGGAGCATGTAGAATCATAGAATCCCTAGAGTGAAGAAATAGGCCATTTGGCCCATCAAATTTGCACTGTCCCTTCAAAGTGCATCCAGCCAGATGCCACCCTATCCCCTTAAACCCAAATTTCCCACAGCCAATCCACCAGACCTACACATCCTAGGACTGTAGGAGAAAACCAGAGCACGCATAGGAAACACATGTAGACATGGGAAGAACATGCAAACTCCACAAAGGCAGTCACCCAAGGTTGGAATCACACCCGGATCCCTGGCACCGTGAGGCAGCAGTGCTAACCAAAGAGCTACTGTGTCACCTGTACTGGCACTGCCCAGGTGTACTGCCATGGCTCAGTCAAGACTGTGCTGCCCAGAAATCTCAAGAGATTGTAGACATCAAATATGCTTCTGTAAGGTTGATCTCATGTATAAGTCAACCCTTTATTTGTGGCCAAAAAATCTGATATGTTTCATATACCTCGTGTATAAATCGAGACTAGTTTTTCAGGGGTCTCTTCCTGACCATATATGCAGCCTTAAAAGACTTGATTTGCACATTTTTTGATCCAAATGCAATATCTGCATCATCACATGTTATATGTACCAGCATATATTTGCGCAACGCAATTTTCAAATTGTTAAATTGAATGCTGATAACCATACATGTATACTGTATATATTTGTGTAATATTTACATTCATATATCTGACCTGTGCATGCAAATATCTACAGTACCTTATTGCAGCCCTCAACCACGTCTTCCCGCTATTGCCTCAGTTTCTTCGAAGCAGGTACAGTTGTGCTCTGAACTTATTGTAAAACGCCCCCAGATTTTTTCGGATAAAATGGCATCACGAAGAAACAAGTAGTCAGCATAGTTTAAACTAAAAGTTATTGAAGTTGCAGAGAAGAATAACAATAGTATAGTTGCAAGGGAGTTCTGTGTTTCTGAAAACCTTGTTCGACACTGGAGGAGAAAAGGCACCCAGTTAAAGGCTATGCCAAAACAGAAGTATGCCAACCGAGGAAAGCTGAACAAGTGGCCACAACTAGAAGAAAAGATTGCTGACTGGGTAACTCAGTGTCGTCAGAAAGGAAGCATCATGACTCGACAATGTCAAAGAATACATGCCAAAGCAAAGCAAAAAAAAAAGGATTCAGTGATTTCAAAGCCAGTGCTGGATGGTGCAGTAGGTTTATGAAAAGGTATAATTTAGTGCATAGACAGAAAACCAAGATTTCCCAACGTCTACCAGCGGAACTCAATGACAAGTTAATTGAATGCCATAGCTTTGTAATGAGAAGTCTGAAGAAAAATGGGTCCAGGCTCTCATGCATCAGCAATATGGACGAAACCCCAATGAACTTTGATATGCCAGGGAACAGAACTGTGGACAAGATTAGAGTAAAAACAGTTTTGGTTCAGACTACTGGCCATGAAAGGAGTCGATTCACTGTGGTAACTTGGTTGTATGGCAGATGGAACAAAACTAAAGCTTATGGTGATTTATAAATGGAAAACTCTGCCCGAACAGAAATTTTTGAAAGGCATTGTTGTCCTTGATGATTCTAGATCTGAGTGGTGCTGGAAAAGCACAGCACTTCAGGCTACCCATTGTTGTCCTCGTCCTTGAAAAAGGGTGGATGGATGAAGGTGGCTGCAAGACTTGGATTAGGGAGGTCTGGAATATATGACCAGGTGGACCGTAGAAAGGAAAAATGTTTGGGATACGTTTAGATCACACAGAGCGAAAAGTGTTAACAGTGAACTTTGAGCTAACAATACTGACATTGCAACGATTCCTGGAGGCCTGATGAGCATGGTGTAGCCACTGGATGTTAGCATCAATAAACCTTTTAAGGACTTAGTATGGAATAAATGGGACACTAGGATGCAAGAAGTGGGGGAAAGAAGTTTCACAAAGAGTGGCAACATGCTCCATTACTTGCAACTGTATGTGAGTGGATTGTTGAGTCCTGGAAGGAGATGAAAACTGAAATGATTGTGAAAGCCTTCAAAAAATGTGGAGTTTCTAATGCTTTAGATGGGACTGAGGATGGTTATTTATGGTCAGATGGGAGTGATGACAAATCAATTGATGACCTCCTTGAGAGTTCAGATGAAGATGATCCATACTATGATATGCTTGACCCAAGACGACTGAAATGCATTATTCAGTGGTGCAACTGATGAGGACAGTGAATTTGAAGAATTCTAATGGACTTTTGCATGTACTGGTAGCTTTTGTTTTAAGCAGCTATCCCATAATATTTGTGATATACAGTGAGAAGAGGTTTTTGCTGTGAGTATCAGCTTTTTGATGTAAAGTGTTTATCATATATTATTAACAGTCTTTTTCTAATAAAATACTGTCAGTTTTTTTTTGCTTTTATTGCTCCTCTGTTTTTATTTCATGAATTGCGTGTTGTATAAATAGCTTCCTGGTAGATGGCCTGACCACTTGCTGGTTATGCCTATTAACTTTGGTATGTATGTGTACACCTACATGCACTCTATGGTACTGATAACTGGAATACAGTACGACAGTGCTGTTGTACATTAATAGGCAAAGTGGAGACAGTTATTTTATAGATAAATATTCAAGAATTGCCATAATTCTTTTTCTTTTTTGCTTATTATTTTATATAGAGTTCTGGCTCTTGCTTGTCCATTTTCTGACTCGTGCCAAGCATGAATTTCATCCCCTCGAAAACAATACCTTGTGTATAAGTTGACCCCCTAATTTCAGCTTTAAAATGGTCTTCAAAACTATCCACGAATATATACGGTAAGACAAAGAATTACAAATGCTGGAAATCTGAAATACAAACAGAAAATGCTCAGGAAACTCAGCAGGTCTGACAAAATCTGTAGAAAAGAACAATAGAGTTAGTGTTTCATAGAGTCAGAGATGTGCAGCACGGAAGCAGACCCTTCGGTCCAACTCGTTGGAAGTCTGATGTTGCTCTGACGAAGGGTCACTGGACTAGAAGGCAGATCAGAAGCTAAACGTCTGGAAGACAGGTGAGAAGAAGCAAATACCGAGAATGAGAATGAGCAGCACGATCCAATCGAGCCCATTTGGGAATGTTTTACTTATCACCTTCAGACAACAGAAACAATGCCAGTGACAGGAATAGTGCTGGGCAGGAACCGTGTTTCAGTAACATGACAGAGGGCCAGAAAAGTCTATTTCACTCTTCAAAATAAAAACACAAGTGTGGTAACGGAAGGTGTAAAGCCTGATGAGCAACTCCAGGGAGATAAGTTCCATATGACTCCATGGAAGCCAGACCATTCTAGACCAGTCAAGAAGCCCAGTCTAAACAGCTACAATATCACAGAGAAAAGACTACCTCTTCCAATTGAAAAAAACATTGCCTACTCCATAATCTGGAGTAGTGCAAGAAGAAAGTACTTATTTCAACACAGCGGCTGTCTCATCATGGAGATGCATGGGATTAAAGGTACCAGATACCATCAGGAAAATACTTAAGTTAGTAGGGAAAAGCCCCCCTGCAAAAGAAATGCAGGAGATTAAGAGCAATGTCCTCTGTCAGCTGTGTGGCTGTACATGTGCATGGCCTTCCCAATGCTCCGTATCCAGTGACTGGTGTTGGCATGCCGGCCACAGCATTGACTGCCAGTTCCTGAAGCCACTGCAAAGTGCAGACCTGACAGGCCCTTGCAGGAGGAAAGCAAGTTAGAGGAAATGCTGGTTTTAAAACAAGGTAATGAACCAATAACAACATCTGCAAAGTACAATGTCCTTCATGAAGGATATCCAAGACAGTAAAAGAAAACCCACATAAAATGATCTACAGACCTGGACCAGTGTCAATTGTCCTGAAGTGAGAAACCTACCATTCTTCCAAACCTGAACAGAGTGCAGCCTGGGAAAACGTGAAATGGCGAGACCACCAGCATTTATGATGTCAGGGGTAAATGGAGTAAAGGGTACATGTGATATGGATATTTGCATAACTGTAAAATTGATTAACAATGAAGAAATGGTTTGACTGAGATGTTCTTTAAGCTAATGTTTCTGAAGAGGTTAATGTTTATGTTACATTGGTTCCACCTATACTGTTGAAGTCACACACAGTGTCGGACAAGGGTCAAGACAAGATGTTTTGCTTTAGTTTTCAGACAGAGCAGATGTTTCTTTACCAGCTCTTGAATGTTTGAGTAATAATGCCTGACCAAATGTAATTGTACTTATTGCAGCCGTACAATAAACCTTGTTACCTAAGAACTGTGTCGGTTCTGTTAGAATTTGACATTTGTATATCCTCTACCACTATCACTAGATAAACCCAAGGCAAAGAAGGGTTAGTGGCAGTGAACTACCACATGAAGTCCAAACCGAGTCATACCTACTAGTAAAGATAGCAACACTACAAGGTGGTAGGAGTAGTCATCTGAGAAATTATCATAAATAACTTGAAAATGTCATGCCCTTTATCCTGTTTTTTTTTACTCCCTATGTGCCACAAGTAGAGCTTTTAAAAGTACGCTCACTGATAGTATCTTCAAAAGAACAGGTAAAGTGTTTACATTTTTTAACCACCTTGATGGCAACCCATTGGGCTCCTGATGAAAGAAACTAAGAGGAGACTTGGCCTAGTGGTATTACTGTTAATCCAGATAATGTTTTGGGGACCTGGATTAAAATCCTGTCAAAGCAGGTGGTGGAATTTGAATTCAATAAAAAAAATCCGGACTTGGCGCATATACTCAAGAAAACGTCAATCTCATGTAAGAGTCAACCCCATATTTTTGGCTAATATATCTGGAATTTTCCATACATCTCGTGTAAAACCTCACCCTAGTTCTTCACAGATAACAGATCAACATTTGAAAGTCAATGTATTATCCAGTACATAAATGTTACGATGAGGAAATTAATTTATTTTGCATGCTATCATGTGTTTTGATGTACAATTAATTGCAACATTAGCCCTCGGATTTCTCAAATTCGTTATCAAACGAGCACGATAATTAGTGTGATGCATAGTTTATCACACGATGATTTGCTATATAAAATAGACCTGCATGTATTTACTTCACTATAATTACCATATCCCTGATATATTCTGGCTTTGCATTCACAGCAAAGTGAATTTCTTATTCCTTCCTTCCTCACACAGGGTTCGATCGGACATACAGCTGTTGACAATTTCTCATGACCATGATGATCGGTGAGACTGTATGAGAGCAAATGTCTGATAACGTTTTTTTTTAAATTAGAAATAAAAGCTAAAATGTTAGTTTGAAAAACTAAAACAACAGTAGACAGGAGAAAACGGATGGAAATGGAAGAATTTGGCACAAAAGTTTAACCCGCCTTAGGTCAACCTCCTTTCGTGTACAGCTCAGCTGAGCTCAGTTCCCCTGTTGTACTTCTGGAATTGTCACAATCCATTGTGTTTTCTTTCTTTATTCATTTAGATATCAATTGGGATTCTGGTAATGAGAGGGCATTTTAGACTGGAGCATGAATTTCAGCTCCTCAAAAGTAGTATCCATGTAATACTCGACCCCATAAATTCAACCTTAAAAAAGTCTAAAACAATTGACTTTTCCATGCGTATGTCCAGTGAAACCACAAATCCATTATCGATTGTTGATAAAACCCACTTGGTTCACTAATGTCCTTTACGGAAGGAAACTGGCCATCCTTACCTGCTCTGGCTTACACTTGACTCCAGATGTGGTTGACTCTTAACTGCCCTCTGGGCAGTTAGGAATGGGAAACGAATGCTAGCCTAGTCAGTGACACTCTATTCCCTTGAATGAATTTTTTCAAACCCATTTACAGTATTAGCTGACATAGGGACCAAGAGGAAAAGTTGGCTGATCAAGAGTTTAGTGACAATGGTAGCAAAATGATCAAGAGGTGGGGTGGATAATATGAACTCTGAGAGGGGATAAGACAAGGTAAGACAGAAGGTAGAGAAAACTGCAAATTCAGGGTTAGAGCAGGAGCATACGTTACAGAGTTTGGTTGACTGAGTTCACGCCAGTTCGCAGGAGACAAAAGAAGTTGGGGTTTGTCTTTGAATTCCAGGATGACATGAACAATTGAGGAGCTTTAGTAAACCGGATAATATTTGACATAGTCCAGCCAAATCCGATACAAATTGCCAACTCAATTGTTCTTTGTAAGCTTCAGGTCTGTGTCCCTCAGACTTAAAAGAATGGCAATGTGGGCTGTACCTGGGGAAATGATGAGAAAAGGTATTGAGTTTATGAATATCAAAGGCAGAGGAGATACTTTCCCAGTTGACTATTCTTGGCACCTTGAAGTGTTTGCTATCATTACTGGTAAATATTACTGGGTTTGAGCTATAGGGAGAGGCCAAATAGGCTGGTTGTTTTCCCTAAAGCATCAGAAGCTGAGGGGTGACCTTAGAGAGGTTTATAAAATCATGAGGGGCATGGATAGGGTGAATAAGCGAGGTCTTTTTCTGGAGGGTAGCAGAGTCCAAAACAAGAGGACATAGGTTTAGGGTGAGAGGGGTAAGATTTAAAATGGACCTAAGGGGTAACTTTTTCACACAGGGGGTGGTTCATGTTTGGCATGAACTGCCAGAGGAAGTGGTGGAGGCTGGCACAATTACAGTATTAAGAGG
The DNA here is from genome assembly GCF_037043375.1 of Chiloscyllium plagiosum. Lineage (NCBI taxonomy): Eukaryota > Metazoa > Chordata > Chondrichthyes > Orectolobiformes > Hemiscylliidae > Chiloscyllium > Chiloscyllium plagiosum. Next base: position 54,765,475 of record NW_028270160.1, read on the forward strand.
TATCTGGATGGATATATGAATAGGAAGGGTTTAGAACGATTATGGGCCAAATGCTCACAAATAGGACTAGATTAGGTTAGGATATCTGGTCTGCATGGATGAGTTGGACCGAAGGGTCTGTTGCTGTGCTGTATACATCTCTAATGACTCTATGGCTCTATAATTAGCATCTGTGTGAACAGGGCAAGTAATTGTGCATTTCCTTATACAATCCAATGTAAAGTTGTAAAAATAACAGACCAAGGACTGAGAAGGAAGTGTTAGTCTGTGTGTGTGATTGCTATGCCAAATCATATACAGAAAGAAAAAAGAAAGATTAGGTTAAGGAAGACAGGTAAAATCACATAGAAAGGAGAAATAAAATAAGTTTTGAAACCTCTCCAACAACAATTTAAAGCTGAAGAAGTGAGACTATGTGTTACTTTCATTGCCAGAAAGATTCTCTGGCAGTGTTAATGCCCATCACATTGGTAAGAAAAGCACTTAGATTTCAAATGACTTGATTTAATGGCTGTGGTCATTCTGCTTCATGTTCACAGTTCAGGATTAGGAATGTTACTCTGTTCTAATGCATTTGAATGGGGGGCCAAACAGCCAGACATTGTTTTCTGGAAGCTAAATGGCAGAACAATACATCTTCAACAGCAACTTCTCAATTTCCATGTTTAACTGAGCACATGTCCTCACTTCTAAATGGTTGTGTCATTAGCACATCCATAGCTGTCTGTGATATTACCTCACCATTATCTTAATGGTGAATTTTGGATGATAATGCTGGCTTAAATTTCTGAACAGGAAGAGATAATAAATAGACCTAACACTCCTATCCGATTACCTCTAAATAAAATCTTAGGATAGAAAGTGTTTAAATTTAAATGAATTTTATTTATCTGCACTTAATCAAGCATGTGTTGTGCACATTTTTCAGATATCATGTAAAAGTAATATATAACTACTGATAATATTAAGGAAAATCAAAATAAATTATTAAATGCTTAGGATAGGTTTAGTGTAGCAGCGGATTTCCTATTAACATTAAATCAATGCAATTCAGTGACCTACTTTAACTGGAGAGCCCCGTTCCATTTTTAACAACAAAATGCAGCCCCATGGCAACCAAAAAATAAACACATCAAACTGAAATAATAGCTAGAAATCCCTGTATGATTAAATGTTTCGTTTCTGAGATGCTGTGCTATTTAATATGAGAAATGATTTTTGTTCACCAGAAAAAGTCACAATATTTTGCTCATTATTTCAGGAACAGAAAAGATGGTTAATTTCTATAATAGGAAGAAATAATTAACTGTGGGAATTGGACTGAAGATGCTAATCTTACATTTAATAACATCCAAATTATTTTGGTATTTCAAATTATGGTTACATAGGCATGTTCTTGCACATAGGTTGGATAAGACAGAAAGGTTTTCCTCCATGTCAGAATAGCTTGTTTTACAGCTGACAACACATTAATCCCTCTCAAGGTCTTAAGTATTCCAAATGGCCCACCTTGACATACATTTTTTTTTACTCTGCACACTGAAGGAAAATTGGCTGGATATTCTTACAGAAAGTCACTCTGCAACCGTCCCTTGTCATAAATATTCCTAGCAGTTCCCTCCTTTGACCCTGGAGCAACAATGTGTGTCATTAATGGCTTTGAGGAAATTAAAATCGTTGGCATGTTACACTTCAGAATCTAAATTAGTCCAGATCCATGGCAACACTTTCACTATGCCAATTTGAGTAATCAATCTCTTGGTCTGATGATTCAAACTATTTCATTCTACCCCACGTGCTCCCCAACCCAGTGAAACCTGACCTGGAAGGCATAATATAGGTTACAGCAGTTTTTCTTTCACAAATTGTTCTGCACTTGAGCTGCAGCCCAACGTAATAGCTTATAATGTACAATCATAGAATTTTCCAGAAGAGAATCATGGCCATTAAGCTTATTGGGTTTGTTCTATCTCTTCTGAAAGTGCAGTCCAATCAATCCAACTCAATGACTCTCTGCCCATGACCCTAAAAATCTTTATCTTTTCTCAAATTTCTCTAATTCCTTTTTCAAAGTTGCTTCCATAGCCTTTACGTGGAGTGCCTTCGAGATCGTAAAATCTAGTGTAAAAGAAAATGCCTTCTCACCAATTATCGTACACTTTTAACCTTTGGTTATGGATGCTCCTACTACTGAAAGCATGTTTGTTCAGTTGTGCTCTATTTTTAACATTTGAATCATTGATCTGAACTTAAATGCAGAGCATTACTACAGTGTTGTAATGCATAACACAATTTCGTTTGGGTTGAAGATGCATTACAAACTAATTGGTTGAATTTCATAAGGATCCACAAGAACGGCCAAAAAAAGTAGCGTAACACACTAGTTCACCCAATCAACCACGACCCTACTTCCCCAGTTATTTCAAACACAACCAACATGGAACAACTCATTAATCACAGGTAGCAGCTAGTGCTGGGAGCTGGGATTTTATAATTTAGAGATTGCAGCCATTTAATGACACCATTAAAGGTGGAAAAAATCTTCTATTTTCTAAAAGTTTACAAACATCTAAAAAGTTTAAATTCCACCCTTTTCAAAGGCTAGTTATCAGAATTAAAATGCTTTCACAAAACCCAAGGATGTTAAGTTCTTCAGAGAATATGTGTACAAGCAAGAAAATACAGACTGTCGCCGAGCAATTAAATTACACAGCAACTACCAGAGGGCAGGACTTATACATTTAATGGTAAGGTCCTATGGAGTGTTGCTGAACAAAGAGACCCTGGAGTGCAGGTTCATAGTTCCTTGAAAGTGGAGTTGCAGGTAGATAGGATAGTGAAGAAGGCACTTGGTATGCTTTCCTTCACTGGTCAGTGCATTGAGTACAGAAATTGTGAGGTCATGTTGCGGCTATACAGGAATTAGTTAGGCTACCCGTATAGGAAGGATGTTGTGAAACTTGAAAGGGTTCAGAAAAGATTTATACGGTTGGAGGGTTTGAGGGATAGGGAGAGACTGAATAGGCTGGGGCTGTTTTCCCTGGAGTGTCAGAGGCTGAGATGTGACCTTTTAGAGGTTTATAAAATCGTGAGGGACATGGATAGGGTAAATAGACAAGGATTAGGTGAGTCCAGAGATTGAGGGTGAGAGGGGAAATACTTAAAAGGGACTTAAGGGCCAACTTTTTCACATGTATGGAATGAGCTGTGGAGGAAGTGGTGGAGCCTGGTACAATTGCAACATTTAAAAGGTATCTGGATGGGTATATGAATAGGAGGGGTTTAGAAGGACAGGGGCCAAGTGCTGGAAAATGGGATTAGATTAATTTAGGATATCTGGTCAGTATGGATGAGTTGGACTGAAAGATCTGTTTCCATGCTGTACATCTGTATGACTCTATGAACTGAACCCCACGTTTTATTGCTGTGAGAGATTAGTGCAAGGAGGATTGTTTTTGTTTGATGTTTCAGGGAATGTTCTCCAATTACTGATAAAGCACATGACCAGAATCAAGGTAGAGTCTTCTCAGGCCATGAACAATGATGGGAATGTTGGGAAAAATTGGGCTGAGTGTCAACTGAGACACTTCTCAACATTGAGACCAAAAAGTCACATTTTCCAACCAATTCTTTGATGCCAAATTGAGATTCTTGAGAGTGAGAGGACTACTTGCATCCATTATCATTCCTAGTCACCCCTGTTACTGCATAATCTCACCTCATTAACACACAAGGTCGTTTCTACCATCTTCAAGATAGATACCAAACACTGAGAATTCCTGATAAGGAAGTCAGAGAGCAAATTCCTGGTGACTGTAGCTCTCCCTTACTCCTCCTGACCTCCATTCTGGACACTTCACATCCAAATCCAAGGCAATGCTCCAAGGGCAGTGGCTGAGTGCACCACACATCCGCTGACACTGCCATCCAAAACATATCAAACTGCCTGCACATTCATGACACATCCACAATCCACTTACAGTACACTCCTACACTGCCATACTGCAGCTCAGGGCACCCATCATTGAAAGGCTGCAGCAGATACATAGTGCCCATAGGTCAGGCATTCGGCTCATTGACTGGACCAGGCTGCATCTCAGTCTGGCTCTCTTAGCTTTCATTCACTCAGCACCTACCACTAACCACATCAGCAGGGGGCAGAAAGCTAGAATAATCTCCTGATGTTGAACCTACTGTCAAACTAAGTAGGATCAGCCCTGACAAGCAAGCAATTGTGTGACACAGTGGCAGGATGTGTAGGATGGGCTCAGGTCAGGAGTGGTGCCTCTACATCATTCAGAACCCCTACTTTGTAGTAAACCTGTGACAATGTCAAGGCCAAGTGGGAATAGAGGGCTTGAATTATAAGGAGAGCCTGGATAGACTGGAAGTTTTTTCACTGGAGCACAGGAGGTTTAGGGGTGACCTGATAGAGGTTTTTAAAATCATGAGGGGTATAGAGAAGGAGAATAGCAAGGGTCTTTTCCCTGGGGTGGGGGGGTTCAAGACGAGGGGACATATTTTTAAAATGCAGGAAAAAGGATTTAAAAAGGATATGAGAGACTTTTTTTTAAACATAGAGAGTGGTTTGTGTGTGGAATGAGCTTCAAGGGGAAGTGGTTGATACAGGTACAGTTCAACCTTCAACAGACATTTGGATTTGTTCATGAATAAGAACGGTTTGGAGGGATATGGTCCAAATGTTGGCAAGTAGGACTAGTTTAGTTTTGGTTTATAGTTAGCAATGGGCTCATGGGAATGGAGGGTCTGTTTCCATGCTGTATGACTCTATGACTGGATAAATCTTTGGACAGTGGACCAACTGATGGCTCTGAAGATAGACAAGTGGTTACAGCCGAGCCTTACTCAATATTATACAGGGTCACCTGAACATTACAAACAGCCAATTCCCTACAAAGACAGGGTGAATCTGAAAGTACAATAGGTTTCTGACTCTAAAACATATCAGGCACAGGTCCTTCCACCAATGACTGCATAGTAGAACAAGCTTGAAGGCAAAGTGATCAACGTCTGCTCCTACCTTCATATATGTGAGTCACCTTTTTGAAATTTGTGTTGGCTGCACTTTGTCTGATAACATACTATATAAATGCATTGTAGAAATGTGAGTTCCTTCTTTTTATCTAATATCCCCCGAACTACTAATATTCTATTTGTGCTACTTCAAAACCAGCATACCTCATTAATTTTAACTTGACTGGTCATTCTCCAATAGAATTTGCATTTAGATGCCTTGTCACTTCTAATGTACGCATGAAGGTTTATATTGTAAGAATTATATTTTACGCTATCACCTTTTCTTCTATTCTTTCTATTACGGCACCATTTTGGAAATGTTTCAGCTTGATTGGGATTCTGGTGAATCAGCAGAGAAGTCATTTTTCAGTCAGCTTTCTGAAAGCACTGAAAAAGAAGGAACATTTTCAAAAACACTTTCCAAATGTCAATACAAATATTACAAGCAGAAGTTCACTACTTAAGGATATGACTGGAATTTCTTTAGGTTTTAAGTTCAGTGATCATAGGCTTCAAAGAAGTGGTATAGTAGACTTTTAGAATAGAGAATGTTCCCTTGAAACATTGTGGCTGCTGGGGCAATGCAGCTTTCAAGACTTGGGTTTGATAGATTTTTGTTAGGTTGGTCTACCAAGGGATATGGAGCAAGTTGGGTAAATTAAGTTGAGGTGTTGAGAGACCATGAATGAATTGACTGCCTTGACACACAATCATAGAGTCATAGGGATGTAGAGCACTTTGGAAACAGACCCATCCGTCCAATTTGTCCATGCCGACCAGATATCCTAACGTAATCTAGTCCCATTTGCCAGCACTTGGCCCACATCCCTCTAAAATCTTTCCTATTCATGTACCCATACAGATGCCTTGTAAAAGCTGTAATTGTACCAGCCTCCACCACTTCCTCTGGCAGCTCATTCCATACACACACCACCCTCTGCGTGAAAAAGTTGCCCCTTAGGTCCCTTTTAAATTTCCCCCTCTCACCCAAAACCTATGCCCTCTAGTTCTGGACTCCCCCCACCTTCAGGGAAAAGAACTTGTCTATTTACCCTATCCATGCCCCTCATGATCATACAGCTTTTCTGTCCATCAGTCTTTCACTGACCAATCTACCCACATCCCACTTGCCTTGATTGCTAGTACATTTTAAGTGCCTATCTGCATTTTTTTTAAAGTTTGTGAGGTTTCCTGCCTCAATCACCCTCCCAGGCAGTATATTCCAGTGGCAGCGATGGAGTGACTGTAGGGTACCAGAAGGAAAGTCATATTTGATTTGATTTATGGTCATCACATATACTTAAGTACAGTTTTATTTCACGAGTAGTACAGGTAGATCACAGTAAACAAAGACATACAGATCACAAGGTGCTTAGACAGCAAAGCATAAAATGACTGCACAAGAGGTGCACAAAAGCAAGGTACTTAGAATTTAGGTTTAAAAGTGCCGAACGGTTGTAAGAAATATGAGAATAAGGTCTGCTGTAGAGAGATTACAAAGAGTTGCCCAGTGTTAGTGCCATCTTTAAAAGCCTCTTGATAACCCTTACCTTGGCTGGGAAGAGAAGGTCATTCTTGCTACACTGCTAGGCATTCCTTCAGATGTTTGAAATGGCCCTGCCCCAGATAGCACCCTCAGAGTGGGCTGGCAGCATCTGGTGATGTGGTCTCCTCTGTCGATCCTGACTACCAGGATCTCCAGAATCCACAAAGCAGGCTGAGACAAGTATTACAAACTGTGCAGGGTAGCTCCAAACTGATGGTGCTTGGCAGGGTACACAATGGGCTTTTAAAGATGGCTCTGGTTCCAGGGGTCCTGGGATATCCTAGCAGAGGTTAGACTTCTGTCCACAACAAGTGGGAGAATTGGGCTAACATTGAACAAGACCTGTGCCATTGAGGTGTCGTGGACAATTAATAAAAACAGCACCAAAGAACTATGGATGCTGGAGATCAGAAACAAATCAGAAAGTGTTGGTAAAGCAGTTCTGAAGAAGGGTCACTGCACCTGCAATGTAAACTCTGTTTTCTCTTCACAGATGCCTTCAGGCCTGATGAGCTTTTCCAGCAATTTCTGTTTTTGTAGACACTTAATAAATAGTGTTTTGACAATTGAGCTCACTCGGCAAAATAAAGGGAAACCCTCCATGAACCTCAACACAAATGACAAAACAAAACTGTCATAAGGTTCAGCTCTACTTTGTTTCATGATCCTTGATAATTTAGTAGTCTCTCTTTGTCATCCCATTTTTCCCATTTCTCTGTTAACCTCTTTGTATTTTCCGTTATTGTGCCGTCTATTCTTTCTTTACAAGTTCTCAGAATGGAAGAAGAATTTCTTCCACCCCCAACGTGAAACCTGAGGTAACTAAGTCCTGTAATGCTGGATCTACAAATGCTGCCACAGGTAGAGAAGGTGGTGTTTGCTGAAGCAGGTCAGTGGAATGCTTGTATTTTTGAGCCTTATCAAAATATCTGCTATGTTAGTGTTGGATGTATGCCTCTTTCCTCACCCTCAATTCTTTTCCTCAGACCTTTATTCATCCATGAAGTCTCACAAGTGTTTAGTTACTTCATGGTTTTGAGCAAAATCTGTCTTGTACTCTGTCAAACATTTCTTTAAATGTTTTCCATAGTCGTTCTACATAGTCCTTTGTCATTCATATTTTAGCCATTCATTTTTCCAAGTGGTATTCTCAGTGTTTCAATGTCTGATTTTCTCTAAACTTTGAATCTGACTTTCATCACACTTTGATCCTTCATAATCATTATAAAGTTGCATTTTATAATGGTCACCACTGCCTGGATGTTTTACTATTTTCATTTCTCATATCTGTTCATAGAGACCCTTATCTTCTTGTATTTTTAGTTACCGATTGGAAAGGAGAGTTGATTAGGAGGGTGGGAACCGAAGCTGGCCGTTCAGCCCCTTGAGCCTGTTCTGCCATTCAATGAGATCATGGCTGATCGGTGGCCTAACACCATACAGCTGCCTTTAACCTATCTCCCATAATAACATTGCTAACAAAAGGTTATCTCAGATTTAAAATTAAAATTGATCTAGCATCAACTGCCATTTGTGAAAAGGGGTTCCAAATCTCTACCACCCTTTGTTACATCCTTACGTCTCTCCTGAATAATCTGGCCCTAAGTTTTTAAACTAAACATCCCAGTTCTAGAATCTCCAAACAGTGGAGATAGTTTATCTTCATTTAACCTTGAATACTTAGATCAGATCACCCCTTAACCTTTTAAATTCTGGAGAAAACAGGGTCTAATTTGTCTGGATGTAGGTTTGTCCGCTGAGCTGGAAGGTTCAGTTTCAGACATTTCATCACCAAAGTAGGTACCATCATCAGTGAGCCTCCGGATGAGGCCTAATTTGTGCAATCTCTCCTCATAACAATCCTGAAGTCCAGCTTTCGTTCTTGTAAACCGACATTGTACTCCCTCCAAGGCCAATATATAACCTTACTAAGCTGTGGTGCTCAGATCAGGGCACAATACTCTAACCAGGGTTTTGTAAAACTGCAGTATAACGTTGGCATCCTTACACTCCAATCTCCTAGATATAAAGGTCAGCATGCCATTAACTTTCTTAATTATTTACCATACTTGTTTATGCCATTTTTAAAAATCTACACACTTGAATCCCAATCTTTGAACACCCACTGTAATTCATTTCATTTCAGCCAGAAAGTACTCTGATCGATCCTTTTCGGTCCAAAATAGATCACCTCACACTCGCTTACATTGAACTCCATCTCCCATAGATTTGCCCATTCACCTAGTTGATCAATATCCCTTTGAAATTTTGTGTTATCAGCAAGTTTGGATACATGCTTTCTATGCCACTATCCAAGTCATTAATAAATAATATGAATAATTGAGGCCCTAGTACAGATCCTTGGTGGGACACCATTGGTCACATCCTGTCAATGTGAGTACCTATCCGTTAGGCCTACCATCTGTCACCTGTCTGAAGGGCTTATGCCCGAAACATCACTTTTTCCACTTCTTGGATGCTGCCTGATCTGCTGTGCTTTTCCAGCGCCACACTTTTCGACTCTGATCTCCAGCAGCTGCAGTCCTCACTTTCTCCTACCTGTCATGAACCTATGCCAGCTCGCCCTGATTAACTGAAAATTTTCAAGGTGTTCTATCACCCCATTCTGGATTATAGACTCCCAACAATTTCCCTTCCACAGATATTAGGCCAACTAATCAATACCTCCCTATCCTTCCTCTATCGCCCTTCTTAAAGAAGTGATGCGATATGTGCAAATTTCCGAGCTAACAGATGATTCATGTACCTATTGAAGTGTGAAACTCCATTCCCTCCTATTCTTTATATCCTTTATCCATCCAATAAATATCAATGTGGTTGAAGTCTCCAAAACTGCTCTATGGTTTCCAGTCACATCCCTAATTTCTCTGCACATTTCTTTTTTCCACCTCTTCCACTTTTAGATTGTCTGAAGACTACACTCATTAAATGTGAACAATGCTTTATTATGCCTTACCTCTATCCATGTGGAATATATTTTGTTTTTCTGCTGCTTGCAACCCTTTTTCTATTGCCATCACGTTATCCCTAATAATTACTGCTATTCCACCTCCACACTCTTCCCTTGGTCCTTTTTATACACTAGAAAGCTTAAGTCCCAATCCTGGTTTTTCTGTTGCTATGACTCAGTAATCTTATGATGAATGGATGACCTACTCCTGTTCCTATGTTACCACTGACTCTTTATTGAATTTTCAGAGAGAGATTAGAGAAACTCCTGCAGGAATTCAAACAGCAGAATAAATTGAGAAAGTTAATAAATATCAAGACTCTGGCCCTTCAAGAATTCCATACCCTTTTGTTCATGAATCTTCCATTAATACTATTCCTGATTGATAAAGGAACCATCCAATTTCTTCCTGATCTGCACAGACCCAAAATTGTGTTTGGTGTTGTTTAAATTTATTATGATTGCTTCAGTTTCATGAAATGAATAGAGGGGCTGTAGTTTGCACTTACCACTCCCTGTAAGTGACCAGTCCTGTTGAACACCCATGGAAACAAATTTTTGCCCGAGGTAAGAACTTTTAGAACAGAAGTCAAATGTTCATTCCTATCCCATTCTCTAATCTCTCCTCCACTATTCACCCTAATTTCTAATCACATCTGCACCCTTTACCTCTACCCTTGTCCTTTAGCACACACTCTATCACCACCACAAGCCCACTATCTCTGAAATAAATACATTTCTTCAGCACTATGTTATAAAAGCATCATGTATTGTATTGTTTATGATATAGGACATTTTTATAAAATTAATAATGTTTGTTTACATAATAATCAATGCTGGAAACATACTTCACAAACACAGAAAAGTGGTAGGTCAGAGAAGGACCATTGGTCAATGTAGCTAACACCATATCACACAGGGGAGGCAATGGTCAAGTGGTATTATTTCTGGACTGTTAATCAAGAGACTCCAGGTAATGTTCTGGGGTCCTAGTTTCAAACCCTGCCATGGTAGCGAAATAATATTCCAATGATGATCGTGAATCCATTGTCAATTGTTGGGGAAAACCCATCTGGGTCAATACCTTCCTTTAGGGAAAAAAACTGCTGTCCTCACCTACATGTGACTCCAGACCCACAGAAATGAATCTTAATTGCTCTTTGGGATTGGCAATAAGTGCTGGCCTAATCAGTGACACCCTCATCCTGTGAATAAATAAAAAGAAAATCACAACAATTCTGCGTGTTTTAAATGAACAACTGGTCTATGTAGCTTATCCCATATTACAATGATTCCTGGTCTTTTAAAAGTCTTGGAAAAACAAATCAGAGCAGGATTTTTACACTTACCAACGTCCTGGAGAGTGTTACTGAACAAAGAGACCTTGGAGTGCAGGTTCCTAGTTCCTTGAAAGTAAAGCTGCAGGTAGATAGGATAATGAAGATGGTGTTTGGTATGCTTTTCCCTATTGGTCAGAGTATTGAGTACAGGAGTTGGGAGGTCATGTTGCAGCTGTACAGGACATAGGTTAGGCCACTTTTGGAATATTGCTTGCAATTCTGGTCTCCTCCCTATCAGAAGGATATTGTAAAACTTGAAAGGGTTCAGAAAAGGTTTACAAGGATGTTGCCAGGGTTGGAGGATTTGAGAAACAGGGAGAGGCTGAACAGGCTAGGGCTGTTTTCCCTGGAGTGTCGAAGGCTGAGGGGTAACCTTATAAAAGGTTTATAAAATCACTAGGAACATGAATAGGGTAAATAGACAAGGTCTTTTCCCTGGAGGGGGGGGGTAGTTCAGAACTAGAGGGCATAGGTTTAGGGTTTAGAGGGGAAAGATATAAAAGAGACCCAAGGGGCAACTTTTTCATGCAGAGGGTGGTACCGGTAGGGAATGAGCTGCCAGACAAAGTAGGGGAGACTGGTACAATTACAACATTTAAAAGGCATCTGAATGGGTATATGAATAGGAAGGGTTTAGAGGGATATGGGCCACATGCTGGCAAATTGGGCTAGATTAGGTTAGGATATCTGGTCGGCACGGATGAATTAGTCTAAAAGGTCTGTTTCCATGCTGTATATGATTCTATGATTCTAAGACATTCACTTACTATTCATCCAGAGTCTCAGTGGAGAGGAGGAAAAAAATAACCCTGATGACTTAGGGTGGCAAATCTTCTGAACACCTCTTCATTACATTGCAAATCTAGCCCCTGAGATAGCAATCACTCTGACTTGCATTTCTCCATCCAGATGTGAGGTCATCCCTGCCGCATGCAAAACCAGGTTTCCAGAAACAGGAGGTAGAGAATAGAGAGTGCGATGGAGCTATTGAGCCATTGTGTGATTGGCTAAACACCAAAGGGAAGAAGCAAATGGGGGAATCAGACCAGGTATCTTGAGAAGGGAAAGCAGGACTGGTCCCTATATCAAGTATGAGACATGTATGCACTTTCAATCTCAATTTGATGAGAGCAGGAGCATTAGCAGTTGGTACTGGATGTATGCAGGGTACAGTTGATGAAACTGCGCAGTGTGAAGTGCTGAGCACTCCGCTTCTTCCTTTCCCGCCGTACCACCCAGTACCCTTCCACCGACACCCTCCTTCGACTGACCGAACTGGTCCTCACCCTGAACAACTTTTCTTTCCAATCCTCCCACTTTCTCCAAACAAAAGGAGTAGCCATGGGCACCCGCATGGGCCCCAGCTATGCCTGCCTCTTCGTAGGGTATGTGGAACAATCCATCTTCCGCAACTACACTGGCCCCACCCCCCATCTTTTTCTTCGCTACATTGATGACTGTATCGGCGCTACCTCGTGCTCCCACGAGGAGGTTGAACAGTTCATCCACTACACCAACACCTTCCACCCCGACCTCAAATTCACCTGGACAGTCTCGGACTCCTCCCTCCCCTTCCTAGACCTTTCTGTTTCTATCTCAGGCGACCGAATCAACACGGACATCTACTACAAACCTACCGACTCCCACAGCTACCTGGACTACACCTCCTCCCATCCTGCCCCCTGTAAAAACGCCATCCCATTCTCCCAATTCCTTCGTCTCCGCCGCATCTGCTCCCAGGAGGACCAGTTCAAAATACGTACAACACAGATGGCATCCTTCTTCAAGGACCGCAATTTCCCCCCCCGACGTGGTCGACGGTGCCCTCCACCGCATCTCCTCCACTTCCCGCTCCTCCGCCCTTGAGCCCCGCCCCTCCAACCGCCACCAGGACAGAACCCCACTGGTCCTCACCTACCACCCCACCAATCTCCATGTACAGCGCATCATCCGCCATCACTTCCGCCACCTCCAAACAGACCCCAGCACCAAGGATATATTTCCCTCCCCTCCCCTATCAGCTTTCCGTAGAGACCACTCCCTCCGCGACTCCCTTGTCAGATCCACACCCCCCACCGACCCAACCACCACTCCCGGCACCTTCCCTTGCAACCGCAGGAGGTGCAACACTTGCGCCCACACCTCCCCCCTCACTTCTCTCCAAGGCCCCAAAGGAAACTTCCATATCCGCCACAGATTCACCTGCACCTCCACCCACATCATCTACTGCATCCGCTGCAGCCGGTGTGGCCTCCTCTATATTGGGGAGACAGGCCGCCTACTTGCGGAGCGATTCAGAGAGCACCTCTGGGCCACCCGGACGAACCAACCCAACCAACCTGTGGCACAGCATTTCAACTCCCCCTCCCACTCCACCGAGGATATGCAGGTCATTGGACTCATCCACCGCCAAACCACAACAACCCGACGGTCGGAGGAGGAGCGTCTTATCTTCCGACTGGGAACCCTCCAACCGCAGGGGATGAACTTGGACTTCACCAGTTTCTTCATCCCCCCTCCCCCCACCCTGTCTCAGCCGGATCCTTCCAGCCCGGCACCGCCTTCCTGACCTGCAGTCTTCTTCTTGACCTCTCCGCCTCCACCCTACTCCGACCTATCACCCTCACCTTGACCTCTTTCCACCTATCACATTTCCAACTCCCCTCCTCCAAGTCCCTCCTCCCTACCTTTTATCTTCTCCTGCTGAACACTCTCTGCTCATTCCTGAAGAAGGGCCTGTGCCCGAAACGTCGAATCTCCTGTTCCCTGGATGCTGCCTGACCTGCTGTGCTGTTCCAGCAATAAAGTTTCAACTTTGATCTCCAGCATCTGCAGACCTCACTTTCTCCCTGAGTTGACACTAGCTCTGCTGCTTTTAGCCTCATCATTGTCTCTCACCAACACTCTCTCCTAACCTTACACAACATAGCTAAATAATAGAAGAGATCACTCTGTACTCTCCCTTAACAACAGCACCATTTAAATGGACTTGAAGCACAGACGCTGACTGGTGTGTGTGTGTGTGTGTGTGTGAGAGACAGAGCTGGATGTTTGAGGAGTTGGCTGTAATTGAAGAAGTCTGCATGCAGTGGTGCTGCAGAAGGCAAAGGCATTGTTTGTGAGTTCAAGGGTTCTAGTCAGACCATTTGCTCCTAATCATGGAGACTTTACTTATAAGCCCCTATCAGCTGTAGCACACATGAGGGATGGAGCAGCGGAAGCAACACGGAGAACAGGCTCTTCACAGAGAGAAGAAGAGTGAGACAGAGGGCCCCCATCAGGAGGTTGTGTTACCAAGGGTCTTCCCTGAGCATTTCTTTACCTGCACCTAAGGTAGGAACAGTGCATGCATCGTCTGTGTCCTATGTTCTAAGGAACTTCCCACTGAATCATGCCAACGTAATTGTTGGGCGGCATGGTAGCTCAGTGGTTAGCACTGCTGCTTCATAGTGCCAGGCACCCAGGTTTGATTCCACCCTTGAGCGACTGTCTGTGTGGAGTTTGCACATTCTCCCAGTGTTTGCGTGGATTTCCTCCGAGTGCTCCGGTTTCCTCCCACAGTCCAAAGATAGACAGGTTAGGTGGATTGACCGTGCTTAAATTGCCCTGTTAGTGTCCAGGCTAGGTGGATTAGCTGCAGGAAATTAAGGCGTTGGGTCTGGGTGGGAAGCACTTCAGAGGGCTGGTGTTGACTTGATGGGCCGAATGGTCTGCTTCCACACTGTAGAGATTCTATAACTCTTGCAAACAGATCCACAGCTTCAGAGCCAGGACAGTCGTGAAGGTGATGGTGGTCATCATTTTTTTTTTGCATTGGAATCCTTCCAGACTGGAGCAGACATCTCTAATGCCTCCTACTTCAGGAGAGGGAAGTTCATGGTGATCTATCAAAAAGTGACTGCGGGGTACAGGCACAATTACCAGGATGGTGAGCTCCCCTGCTGCTGGTCGCTATCAATTACACACATATGGTTTTATGGACATTGCATCTCAATGGCAACTCAATGGCAAAGGTTATCACTCTTCTTAAATGTGCTGCTGGAATGAGACCCTGCTCAACTCATGTTGATGAATGCCCACTACCCTGGCAGCAGTCATGGTGCTTTCACTCTATACCCAGTGCCCTGTTTTTTTAGCTTTTTTAAGCTGCCACATCAGACCTAGAGGAGAGCTGTTGGGAACAAGGGCTGTCTACTTTAAGACTGGCTCATATCTCCACTTTGCAGCCCAAGCACGCCTGGCCAGCATGCGATCCATGCACTGCAAGGAACATCATCAAGCAGACCTTTCTGGTGGTGGTAGAGAAATAATTCTGGTGCCTCAACAGCTTCCCTTTCCCAAAGCTCCTTAGACAACATAAGGGCAGCAGTTTTATGGGAACATCAATTCCTTTCCAAGCCACGCCACGTCCTGACTTGGAAATATATGCTCTTCCTTCAGTGTGACTGGACTGCAGCGGTTCACAAAGGCAGCTCACTAAGGTCTAGGGATGGACAATAAATGCTGGTGCAGCCAACGATACCCAAATCCCACAAACCAATATATGAAACAACAGGGCCAAGATGGCAAAGAGGAATGTGGCTGTGGCCAAGGTTTGTGTGCTCCCACCCCCGTGAGGAGAAAACCCTTGAAATATCAGGAGAAGACCATTACTGCTCATGGCGATGCAGAGATCTCCATGTCAAGGCAATCAGGTAAGCATCATTGTGCTGGGCTGCTTGGCCAATACCACCACTGTGAAGGTATTGCTGAAAGGTCGAGCCCAATTGCAGGACAAATGGTCTCTCTCTACTCTTATGAAGCTACCAGTAGCACCCCCAACCTTCAGCCCATTGACTTCTCAGAGGGAAGCCACAGTTCCCTCAGAGAATGCACCAGCAAGGCTTCCACCTACGCACTCCAACAGCCCAGAATCTTTCACCTTATCTGTTACTGATTTTCGATTAGATTCAGGAGGACATTCTGGTGGGCACATCACTGGCACATCTCCACCGCGTCGAGTAATTAATAGCATTGTGAAAATGCACAGTTACAGGAGCAGCAGGCAAGCTTGTCAGAGGCTCTCAGTAAAGTGGTTTGAAGTTCGAGGGGGTACATGTTACATATACCACGCTGCCTCTTCCACAAGTGCATCTGCCTATCTGTGGACATGGAGAACCTTGGAATGTTAACTGGCTGCTAGAAATACATGCAGTCCATCACTTTAGCCATTGGTGCTTTAGCACCAGTAGCAAGGCTGGAGGGGACCTTGGAATTTCATCTGAGGGAAGCAGAGACAGAATGGTATTGTCACTTGACTAATAATCCAGAACCCCACGCTAATGTTCTGGACAGTGCTCTGTGAGTAGCCTGGTCACTCAGAGGTTCTACACACTTAAATGTGTGCCAACACATTGGTTGCCACCTCCAAAACCTGCAGTGCCAAGCCCTTGGAGGTCCACCCAGCTTATAAAATATATAAAGGAAACACTGGCTCTGAGGTCATATGTTCAAATCCTGCCATGGCAAATGGCGAAATTTGAAATCAGTTTTGAAAAATCTAGAAAGAAGAGATGAGGAGGAATTTCTTCTGAGAGGTTAGTAGATCTCTGGAATTCTTCATTGCAGAGGGCTATCGAGGCTGAGATGGAATCATACAATCCCTACAGTGTGGAAGCAGGCCATTCGGCCCATTGAGCCCACAGCGACCTGCCGAACAGCATCCCACCCAGACCCATCCAAATGCACAATTGTTTCAGCAGCGAAGGAAATCCTGGGCAAGAACCATTTCGCTGAACACACTTCTCTATCTTTTTCCCGTAGTCCTGCAAATCTATTATTTCTCAGATAATTATGATTAGATTAGATTAGAATACCTACAGTGTGGAAACAGGCCCTTTGGCCCAACAAGTTCACACCGACCCTCTGAAGAGTAACCCACCCAGACCCATTCCCCTACATTTACCCCTTCACCTAACACTACGGGCAATTTAGCATGGCCAATTCACCTAACCTGCACATCTTTTGAACTGTGGGAGGAGCACCTGGAGGAAATCCACGTGGACAGGGGAGAATGCGCAAACTCCACACAGACAGTTGCCCGAGGCTGGAATTGAACCCAGGTATCGCAAACTCCTTTGAAAACCAAGATTGAATCTGCCTCCATCACCACTTTCAGGCAGCTCATTCCAGATCCTAACTATTCATTGCATAAAATTGTTTTTCCTCATGTACTTTTGTCTTCCTTTCTACTCACCTGCAATCAATGTCCTCTAGTTCTCAACCTCCCTGCCTATAGTAACAATTTATTCCTATCTGCTTTGCCTAAATACCACGTGATTTTGAATACTTGTCCCAAACCTTCCCTCCTCAAAAGGAAAATAGCCGAACAGTTTCAGGGTCCCAGGTTCAATTCCAGCCTCGGGTGACTGCCTGTGTGGAGTTTGCACATTCTCCCCGTGTCTGCGTGGGTTTCCTCCAGGTGCTTTGGTTTCCTCCCACAGTCCAAAGATGTTCAGGTTAGGTGAATTGGCCATGCTAAATTGCCCATAGTGTTTGGTGAAGGGGTAAATGTAGGGGAATGGGTCTGGGTGGGTTACTCTTCGGAGGGTCGGTGTAGACTTGTTGGGCCAACAAGTTTCCAAACTGTACCTACAGTTTCCACACTGTAGGTAATCTAATCTCCAATTGATCCATCTAACTCAAATGACTGGAACAATTCTTGTGAATCTTTTCTGGAACCTTTTGAATGCCTTCATATTCTTCCCCAATATGTGGTAATAAATAACTCCACAGAGGTCAGTATCCCATTGCCAAGTCACTCTTTATTCACACATGAACAATCCTTGATGTCAGTGCTGCATCTTCAGAGTCAGAGTCAGAGTGCCAGTATGCCTGACACTCCCTTTTTTAATCTTGTCAGCCAGGGCTCCCTGATGGGACCAGATTAACAGCCCCACAATCAACGAACTCATATTCTATGAAGTTCAGCTGATGGATCTCTTTACAATCACTACATCGTGCTCACAACTGAATATAATTCCTCAGTTCAGGCCAACATTCATCCAATATGTTTAGTTAGAAGTTTATTTCCACTGCAATTTGTAAAGCTTTACAAGTGGCTGAAGAGTAATTCTCCAGAAAGAAGGAAAAAAAAACACAACACTCAGTTGCTTGTGGTCTACTATACTTTAAAATGCAAGTCAATTAAATAAATGATGTGCTATGAACTCTGTGGTAGATGTTAAGGTTATGCAGAAATGCAATGAATAATTGATCACAATTTTTTTTTCCATGAGAACTATTTCAAATTATACCAATGTCAGAGTACTGCAATATTACATTGGCTATATGAACTAATCAGTTGCAGTCTCTGGAGATTATTTTGTGTTTTGCCTATGGCAACAAAGCAGCCTCCAAACTATAACCCGTGTAAAATAAAGTCAACTCTGAAGTCACGGATTTAAATTTAGCCAGAGGTTAACATAGCAGCTTGCTCTTCAGAACTGAGGGAAATTCAATGACTCCTTGGTGATGCTGATGGCTGGTGTCCCAATTCAGAAAATATTTTCATGAAAGCATCCTATATGTATATGGCAGGGAGTTTTGAATATAGTCACTAATCACAGCTCATGGTCCAAAGAAATCAATTATTTCTCCAAACTTTTGAAATGAATAATGTGCTGTATGGGTAACATTTTATGATGCGTAAAACTAAACAGCTGTTAATTGCAGAATAAATGTTGACATGACCTCCAAATTTCATACTTTGTCAATTAGTGGAGTAAAAATCTAATGCTCCACTCCAATTTATGTGACCTTTTCTACATATTTTTATTCCCACTATGGTCACTGCTACTGACCTACTATTTGCCAACATACTATTCACATTGCCAGCCACTCTGAGAATTCATCAAACCTTTCAAATATCAAGTTCCCACAAATTATAGTCCATGATTCCCACAAGTAGCTTTGAAATAATAAGCTGAAAATTTGCCAATGCATATTTAAAGAACGCTAAGCTAATAAAACATGCACATGATTTAAAAAGATTAAATGGGACAGAGTAAACTTTTAAAAGTTAGGATTCCCCATTGTCTCTGCGGATGCTGCCTGACCCATTGAGATATCCTGCAATTTTTGTTTTCAGTACAGATTCCAGCTTCTGCAGTAACTTGCTCTGACAGATAATTCTCATTTTAAAAAGTCCAAATCATAACAAAATTGTTACCCATTTGCAACAGTTCAAGAATGCAATTCACCACCACCTTCTCAAGGGCAACTAGGGTCAGGCAATAAACACTGGCTCATCCAGCAACAGCACAGCCCACAAATGACTTTTTTAAAAAATACTGGAAAAATAAATGTGCTCACCACATCAAGGCACTAAAACGTAACTATACAAACTAATATATGCAGCATAGGTTAAATCCAAACGTAGTACAAAGGTGAATCATTCTTGTTTCAAGTCCTCCATGGTCTCCTTCCTCCTCACCTCTAATATCCTCCAGCCCTCTGAGAACTCTGTACTTTTAATATTCTGGCCTGTAATGCAACCCAAATGGTATTGACTGTGGTGGCTGTCCCATTAATTGCCAAACTCGATATTCTCAAATTCCCTCCTGAAATCTTTCCGTCGTCCTACTTACCTAAGACTTCCTAAGCCCCTCTTCTTCGACGAGGGTTTTGGTCAGTTGTCCTAATATGACTTGATATCAAATTTTATTTGAAAACTCTCCTACGTAATACCTTGGGCATTTTACTCTGTTAAAGGTACTCAATAAATGTCAATGATTGTTGTTGTTTGATTCAAAATTGGTGAGGTTTTTGTGGTGCAGTGGTATTATCCCTATCTCTGAGGCAGAAGGCCTGGTTTCAAGTCCCACCCACAATGGATGTGCGTCATAACACATCCAAACAAGTTGGTTAAAACATATCTGTGCTTCTAAATGACCGTCTTAAGAAATTGTAAAGTCATGAAAAACACATTAGTGTGAGATTACCCTTTGTAGAATGGACAGACATGTGAGAGGGTCATGACCTGAAGCCTGAAAATCAAACGACATCCATAGATAAGCTCATGTGCTTTACTTGGTGTACCTAGATGGTATACTTGCAATTCCTGAAAACGTATCACTGTGTTGATATAATTTGGAAATGTAACTGTAGCAAACCATTTTGAAAAAGAAAGAATGAATCATTTTGAGCAGATATTTGATAGTCCAAAACCCAACCCTGCAGCAAATTAACTGGAGATGTGTTGCTGCAGTGTTTAGTTTTATATCGTCTCATCTATTTTTGTGATAACAGCGAGCTGGTAAATACATACTGAATCTAAAATATCAAAATGCTTCAGAAAGAGGAAGTAGCAGAGCTATATATACATCAAGTTGTAAATTGAATGTTGCTTGGTAAAGAGCCAACTAGTTATTAGTACAGGTGCTGCAATCAATCAATCTCAAGCGACTTGAATTCAGAGAAGATATTAACCAAAAATGTTCCATTCCTGGTCACTATCCGTACAGATGCTGTGGAAATGTAAAAGAAGATTCTGGGTAATCCAAGATAGGGGACAGGAAAAATTTCTGACTGTAACAGGCTGCCATTCTTTGAGGTATTTTAGGTGTTGGAGGTGATTTCCTCGAATTTCAGGAGCAGCAATTACTGTTTTATATGCTGTTGCATTGGTTTCGAACTTTGGAGAAGAAAAAAAGTCATAACCACGGCACTTTTAAAACAGAGAGAGAAAGAGACAAAGGCAGCACATGGTGAGGTCAGTGCAGGAGAGAAAGAAAGAAACCCACACTGCTGACTGACACAGCAGTGAACCTGCACAGTTACTGCCTTTGCTGTTGAATTCATGTATCGATGGACATCGGTGTGCATCTAGGAAAATAAGCAAACAGTGAAATTCACAACTGATATTGGAGGAATCTGTTTAGGAGAGGTCACAGCACAGAGACAGATAAAACTATTCGTGTAACTATAGCCTTGCTGTAAATCTACAATACTGAGTAGAGTGGGTTCTTTCTTGATTATATGTTTTATTGAGATATATGTCTCTTAAGTCATAAGTATTAAGTTAGCCTAGAGCAGTGCTTTGTAGAGGAATAACACGGTGCTATTTTCTGAGTCTGTAGTTTGGAAGGAGCAAAAATGGCCTTTAGTAGAGTAATATGCTCTTCTTGTCGGATGTGGGAGTTTAGGGAGAGTTTATGAGGATTATATCTGCAATAAATGCCTTTGGTTGCAAATCTGATCAGACCGACTAGATTGATTGGAGCAACAGTTAGAGGCAATTAGATTGGAGTTGCTACACTGTGGAAACAGGCCATTTGGCCCAACAAGTCCACACCAATTTCCCTCTGACTAATGCACCTAACACTATGGGCAATTTAGCATGGCCAATCCACCTAACCTGCATATCTTTGGACTGTGAAAGGAATCTGGAGCACCTGGAGGAAACCCACACAGACACAGGGAAAATGTGGAAACCCGACACAGACAGTTGCCCGAGGCTGGAATCAAACCCAGGTCCTTGGTGCCGTGAGGCAGCAGTGCTGACCACTGAGCCACCGTGTTGCCCTTCAAGGGAGGATATTCCAGGAAATACACCCAGGGAAGTTATTTGGGTGGAACTGAGAAACACGAAAGGGATGATCACCTTATTGGGATTGTATTATAGATCCCCCAATAGTCAGCAGGAAATTGAGAAACAAATTTGTAAGGAGATTTCAGTTATCTGGAAGAATAATAGGGTGGTTATGGTCAGGGATTTTAACTTTCCAAACTTAGACTGGGACTGCCATTGTGTTAAGGGTTTAGATGGAGGGGATTTGTTTAGTGTGTATAAGAAAATTTTCTGATTCAGTATGTAGATGTACCTACTACAGAAGGTGCAAAACTTGACCTACTCTTGGGAAATAAGGCAGGGCAAGTGACTGAGGTGTCAATGGGGGAGCACTTTGGGGCCAGCGACCATAATTCTATTAGTTTTAAAATAATGATGGAAAAGGATAGGCAGGATCTAAAAGTTGGCGGAAGGCTAATTTTGAGGGTATTAGGCAAGAACTTTCAAAAGCTGATTGGGGGCAGATGTTCACAGGTAAAGGGATGGCTGGAAAATGGGAAGCCTTCAGAAATGAGATAACGAGAATCCAGAGACAGTATATTCATGTTAGGGTGAAGGGAAAGGCTGGTAGGTATACGGAATGCTGGATGACTAAAGAAATTGAGGGCTTGGTTAAGAAAAAGAAGGAAGCATATGTCAGGTATAGACAGGATAGATCGAGTGAATTCTTAGAAGAGTATAAAGGCAGTAGGAGTATACTTAAGAGGGAAATCAAGGGGACTAAAAGGGGACATGAGATTGCTTTGGCAAATAGAATTAAGGAGAATCCAAAGGGATTTTATAAATATATTGAGGACAAAAGGATAACTAGGGAGAGAATAGGGCCCCCTCAAAGATCAACAAGGCAGCCTTTGTGTGGAGCCGCAGGAGATGGGGGAGATACGAAACGAATATTTTGCCTCAGTGTTTACTTTGGAGAAGACATGGAAGATATAGAATGTAGGGAAATAGATGGTGACATCTCAAAAATGTTCATAGTACAGAGGAGGAAGTGCTGGATGTCTTGAAAGGTGGATAAATCCCCAGGACCTAATCAGGTGTACCCGAGAACTCTGTGGGAAGCTAGGGAAGTGATTGCTGAGCCCCTTGCTGAGATATTTGTATCGTCGATAGTCACAGGTGAGGTGCCAGAAGACTGGAGGTTGGTGAATGTGGAACCATTATTTAAGAAGGGTGGTAAGGACAAGCCAGGGAACTATAGACCGGTGAGCTTGACGTCAGTGGTGGGCAAGTTGTTGGAGGGAATCCTGATGGACAGGACTTCAATGTAATTGGAAAGGCAAGGACTGATTAGGGATAGTCAGCATGGCTTTATGTGTGGGAAATCATGTCTCACAAACTTGATTGAGTTTTTCGAAGTAGTAACAAAGAAGATGGATGAGGGCAGAGCAGTGGACATGAACCATACGGACTTCAGTAAGGCGTTCAACAAGGTTCCCCATGGTAGGCCTGTTGGCAAGGTTAGATCTCATGGAATACAGGGAGAACTAGCCACTTGAATACAGAACTGGCTCAAAGGTAGAAGACAGAGGGTGGTGGTGGACGGTTGCTTTTCAGACTGAAGGCCTGTGACCAATGGAGTGCCACAAGGATTGGTGTGGAGTTCACTACATTTTGTCATTTATATCAACGATTTGGATGTGAACATAGGAGATATAGTTAGTAAATTTGGAGATGACACCAAAATTGGAGGTGTAGTGGACAGTGAAGAAGGTCATCTCAGATTACAATGAAATCTTGATCAGATGGATAATGGGCAGAGGAGTGGCAGATGGAGTTTGATTTAGATAAATGTGAGGTGTTGCATTTTGGGAAAGCAAACCTTAGCAGGACTTGTACACTTAATGGTGAGGTCCTGTGGAGTGTTGCTGAACAAAGAGACCTTGGAGTGCAGGTTCACAGCTCCTTGAATGTAGAGTCGCAGGTAGGTAGGATAGTGAAGAAGGCATTTGGTATACTTTCCTTTATTGGTCAGAGTATTAAGTACAGGAGTTGGGAGGTCATGTTGTGACTGTACAGGACATTGGTTAGGCCACTGTTGGAATATTGTATGCAGTTCTGGTCTCCTTCCTGTCAGAAGGATGTTGTGAAACTTGAAAAGGTTCAGAGAAGATTTACAAGGATGTTGCCAGTGTTGGACGATTGGAGCTTTCTGGAACAGTTGAATAGGCTGGGGCTGTTTTCCCTGGAGCGTTGGAGGCTGAAGGGTGATCTTATAGAGGTTTATAAAATCATGAGGGGCATGGATAGGATAAATAGACAATGTCTTTTCCTTGGGGTGGGTGCGTCTGGAACTGGAGGACATAGGTTTAGGGTGGTAGGCGAAAGCTATAAAAGGAACCTAAGGGCCAACATTTTCATGCAGAGAATGGTGCATGTATGGAACGAGCTGCCAGAAGAAGTGGTTGAGGCTGGTACAATTACATCATTTAAAAGACTTCTGGATGGGTTTATGAATTGGAAGGGTTTAGAGGGATATGGGCCAAGAGCTGGCAAATGGGACTAGATTGGGTTAGGATGTCTGGTCAGCATGGACGAGTTGGATCGAAGGGTCTGTTTCCGTGCTGCACATCTCTATGACTATAAGAGAGAATCTGGGTTACTAGTGAAATCTCCTTTGGAAGATTAATCGAAGAACATCCTCTTTTTTTTAAAAAATGATTACAAGATGGAGACATTGCTGGCTAGATTAACATTTATTGCCCATTCTTAATCATCTTTGATGAGGTGGCAGTGCAGTCCATTTGATACATATACAGCCACAGTATTAATGACACAAAATGCTCCTAACTCAAACAAATATGTATCATAGAAGCTACAGTGTGGAAGCAGGCCATTCAGCCCACTGACCCTCCAAAAGGGCATTTCACCCTTTATTTCCCATGGCTAACCCACCTAGCCTGTACATCCTTGGATACTGTGGGAAATTTAACATGGTCAATCCACCTAACCTCTACCTGTTTGGACTGTGGGAGGAAGCTTGAGTACAGAAAGGAGACCCACACAGACACGGGGAGAATGTCTCTGTGGAGTTTGCACAGTTACCAGAAGGTGGAATCGAACACAGGTCCCTCACACTCTGAAGCAGTAATGCTCACCACTGTGCCACATATTCTAGCAAGCACTCAGTCTTTAATAATTAGCAAGGAACTATGTTCCGAGGATTATCAGAACCTGATATCACCCGACTTAAAAGAACTGTTAAACTTTCACTTATTCTGTCTACATGTTAACAAAATGCAATAGTTAATGTATCACATTGATATGTTGAAAGCCTTGCTTATGTAGAAAGCTAATCAGAAACTTGTAAAGAACAAAACCTTTAACATGCTGATCCAGCATCATATAGAAGCTTCATGAATGGTTAGTCAAAAAGGTTGTTGGGAAACTGAATTAATATAAAGTACAAGCAATAGGCAATAAATACATCAGCAGTCGAATAAGAAAGCTGGAGAGTTTACCATTCAACTAGTTCAAATAGTTAATATGATAGAATTAGTCATCATACTCTTCCCCGCACAACATGTAATAGAAAGGAAAAAAGTGTTCTTGCAAACAACAAGAAATTGTATAATAACATTCCAGTTATTATAGAAGGGTCGGTGTGGACTTGTTGGGCCGAAGGGCCTGTTTCCACACTGTAAGCAATCTAAATCTAAAATTCTTGTTTTGAGGACTAAGGTTATAGGATTGAGCAAAAATCTCAGTCATCTCAAATACTGGGCAAGACCCTGGACTTTTCTAACATCTGAAATCCTGAGGTCAGGCTGCAGCAAGTACATACACAGCCAGAATGATTTCTATCTGAGACTATTATTCAGCTTGGAAGCCCAATTTATACCTCTACTCGCAGAGAACAATCAATCAAACCTGAAACTAACCTTTACACCTTGGGCTACCCTGCCCAGATATTATAGAAGCGATGCAAATATCAGGCATTCAACTTGGATCAATATTCATTCACAGAGATATTGGACATTCAACTTCAATCAGAATACATTTACACACATACTTGTTAACTACCGGGAAGCCAAATAACTTCACGAGTGATACAATGGCAAGTGCAGATATGACACGAAGAAAAAAAGCCCACAATAAGTTTAATTGCAGGCCCTGATCTGACCTGTAAGTGCTATCCCCACAGTTATCTCCAGAAGAGGGAGCCCAAACAGGTACCTCAAGTGCTATTCCCCAGGAGGTGTCCGACCCAGTGTTCCTCAGAAGAAGAGTTGCAACAGCTAATTCCAGCAGCTACCTCCTGAAGGTGGACCTTGACAGCAATTCTGAAACCTACTTACCCAGCCCTGTTCTGTAGCTGGAGGACTAACAACAATCAGAACACCTAAGGACCGACAATCTCCAAAAACCACTGACCTGACCGACACCACAAAGCCTCAGACACAACCGGAGGAGAAAAGCTGGCTTGCAGAACCACCAGGAAGGAAGGAAGGAAAACCACGTGCTCACCCGATCAATCCAATGACCCAACCCAGACTTGAAGGCCTACACAGTCTTCATTGAGGCACTGGTGTCAGCAAGCAGGAACAGCCAGCTGTAATCCAAAATCACCGTTTTCTGCAATAATGAGCTTAAACTCCCGAGACCCCAAAGTTTCCAAACTAATTATCAGAGAGGGGAAGGTGGGTGGTGACAGTGCAGGGAACCATAAGGGTAGGAAACCTGATTAAAGTTTGTGATTAGAACTGTTTAGCTTCTAACAGTGCTTAACCTGTATTTAATTTAATAGCGTAATCAATTACGGCCCTCTGTGTCAGTTCCATTGTTTACTACATTTGCCTTTATTAGTGGGGATTCAGTGGGATGTAACAAAAATAATTAGAGCTAAGTGATCCAAATTAATATATTTAATATTTATATACAGCAGATATTAATCAGTAAATATATATATTAGCAGTAAATATATATAACAATCTATAATCAGCTTTAGATATATTAGGAACATATACAAACAAATGAGTGGATCTATTAGCTTGAATTGCACTCTGCATGTTCAACACATCTAACAATGAGTCTCATTGCCTTCTGCCTTCAGGGACCCTGCTTTACAACGGCTGGTCTGGGAAACCCAGGTATCCTGACGGCAGTCACAATCTCAGTCTGAGATGAAATCTAATGAATGTTGTGCAGTCCCTGATGTTAATACCATTCTGGGTGCTTTCAGTACCTTTCCAGACAGAGCAGTGCAGAAAACCATCCTCCAGGTGGCTGTGTCACATGGTTCCCCAACAGCCAAAACAATTGTCTTGCACTAAACCAGTAATCTTCCACTTGTCTTCAATTGTTCATTGTCACTGCCAATTAACAGTTAACTCTTAATGATCTGGATTGAAGATTTTTTTTTGTCTTACACCCACTAAAATTGAGGAAAAGAGTGAGAACAACCATTGTTCAAGCATTGTGAAGACAAAACAAGTGACAACATTATACAGGGGAAACTCGATTATCTGAACACCAATTATCTGAAAATCAGATCATCCGAAGGAGATCTCGAGGTCCTGACAGAAGCATTACATCAAAGATGTGTGTCCCACACTGATCACATCTTACAGTGATTAAAATTGCTGCCGAGAACAGTCCTGGACTGACGGGAGCGCAGGCACTGTCTCTAAATGACTGACCTCCCACCCTCCCCATGTCTCTCTCTTCCCACATTTTTACTGGAGTTCTATACAGGCGTGTACCCTAAACCCCCCTTCCCCAGGGGAGTACAGGGCAAACGTGGAACCTGTCAAAATGTTGCAGTAAAAAGTTGTGTGTGTGTGTTTGTGTTTGTGAGTCTGTGTCTGTGAGTCTGTGCTACTTGGAGACTCACCCTCCAAAAGGCAGTAGCAACAACAGCAGTCTTGTTGCTGGTGTCCAGTCCGGCTGCCCCGGAGAGGGGGCGAGGATGGAAGGGGTGGAGGTGGGGATGGACGGACAGGCGGTGCTGGGGGAGGGTGGGGGGGGCGATGGGGGAGCAGGCGGGGTGCGGTGTTGGATGGGGTCTGGGGGAGGAGCAGGGGGGCAGTGTTGGACAGGGTTTGGGGCGCGGGTGGGGGGCAGGCAAGGGATTGCGTGTGCTGTGCTGCTGCCAGTCTCCTGAATGGGGAGCAGACTTTATAGAAAACTCCAAGCCCCAGAGATTCCTCTGTACATCCAATGCCTTCACTGTCGCACATGTAGTCTCTTTCAACAAGTTTGCAACGTAAGGTCACCTCTTAAGATTAATCACACAAATCACTTCAGAACAAAGTAAAGTTCAGCAAATTGAATAAGAGAAAGATGAAAACACAGATATTTCACAATTTCTTAATCAAGCAGATATTATTGGCTGAAAAATTATCTGCTAACAATGATTAATTTTCAGTAATCTTGAAAGTCAAACATTTTGCTATTAAATATTTTCTTGACTCAGGAGCAGCCATTACTATACTGTCTGGTGAGTTAGAATGACTTCATACTGTGTGCCTTGAACCATCAAAAATCAGGGCCAAGAGCCTGGGAGGCCACACCTTTTCTGTTGAAGGCTGTTTTCGTGCAACACTTAACTACAATAGTAAGTCATTAAAGAGTCTATTTCCTTCTTAGAATCAAAACAATCCTTGTTGAATTGTGTGGAACCACAGGAGATGGGGAAGATCCTAAATGAGTATTTTGCATCAGTGTTTACTGAGGGGAAGGACACGGAAGATATAGAATGTGGGAAAATAAGTGGTGACATCTTACAGAGGAGTGTCCATATTACAGAGGAGGAGGGACTGGACAGCTTAAAATGCATACAGGTGGATAAATCTCCAAGACTTGATCAGGTGTACCCTCGTACTCAGTGGGAAGCTAGGGAACTGAGAATATCTCTTGCAGAGATATTTGTATCATCAATAGTCACAGATGAGGTGCTGGAAAACTGGAGATTGGCTAACGTGGTGCTAGTATTTAAGAAAGGTGATAAGGACAAGCCAGGAAACTATAGACTGGTGAGCCTGACATCAGTGTTGGGCAAGTTGTTGGAGGGAATCCTGAGGGACAGGATTTACACATATTTTGAAAGGCAAAGACTGATTAGGGATAGTCAACATGGCTTTTTACGTGGGAAATCATGTCTCACAAACTTGATTGAGCTTTTTTAAAGGAGCAACGAAGAGGAGTGATGCGGACAAAATGGTGGATGTGATCTATATGGACTTTAGTAAGATATTTGACAAGGTTCCTCATGGTAGACTGGTCAGCAAGGTTAGATAACATAGAATACAGGGAGAACTAGCCATTTGGATACAGAACTGGCCGGAAGGTAGAAGGCAGAGGGTAGTGATAGGTCCACTGCTTTTAGTCATTTATATAAATAGTTTAGATGTGAACATAGGCGATGTAGTTAGTAAGTTGCCACATGAAACAAAAATTGGTGTCATGGACAGCGAAGAATGTTACCTCAAAGTATAATGGTACTTTGATCAGATGGGCTGATGAGTGGCAAATGGAGTTTAATTTAGATAAATGTGATTTGCTGCATTTTGGAAAGGCAAATCAGGGCAGGACTTATACACTTAATGGTAAGGTCCTGATGAGTGTTCCTGAACAAAGAGACCTTGGAGTGCAGGTTCATAGTTCCTTGAAAGTAGAGTCACAGGTAGACAGAATAATGAAGAAGATGTTTGATATGCTTGCATTTATTGGTCTGTGCATTGAATACAGAAGTTGGGAGGTCATGTTGTGGCTGTAAAGGTTATTAGTTAGGCCATTTTTGGAAAATTGCATTCAATTCTGCTCTCCCTGCTAAGGGAAGGATGTGGTGAAGCTTGAAAGGGTTCAGAAAAGATTTACAAGAATGTTGCCAGAATTGGGGAATTTGAGCTCTAGGGAGAGGCTGGACAGGCTGGGGTTGTTTTCCCTGGAGTGTCAGAAGCTGAGGGGTGACTTTCTAGAGGTTTATAAAATTATGAGGGATATGGATAGCCCAGATGTTTTCCCAGGATGGGAAAGTCCAAAACTAGAGGGAATAGGTTTAGGGTGAGAGGGAGAGATTTAAAAAGGAGCTAAGGAAAATCTTTTTTCATGCAGAGGGTGGTGCGTGTATGGAATGAGCTGCCAGAGGAAGTGGTGGACGCTGCTACAACATTTAAAAGTGTCTGTTTCTGTGCTGTATATCTCTATGACTCTATGGCTTCATACTATGTACATTGACCATGAAAAATCAAGATCAAGAGCCTGGGAGGCCACATCACTTCTGTTGAAGGTTATTTTAAACCAACACTTATCGACAATGACAAAGTCATTAAAGAGTCTATTTATTTCTTAGAATCAAAACAAATCCTTGTTGAATTGAAAAGCGCGTGTGCAAATAGATTTTTTCCAATGGCTACCAGGCATTCCACCCCAAGTCAAAGATAATCCATGCCAAGGTGATGATTACAAATCCCATTTTGCAAGGCACTGACTAGGTCTGTGAACGTGAGCTTTCAGCTAAGGAAGATTGGATGGAATTTTATGAAAATTTCCACTGTTTTCTCAACGTACTGAAATTTCATACGAAAAAGACTTGATGACTTTTTTTTTGTGAAGAAGAGTTTGATCAGTTTTACGATACTCATCCAGTCACATTAGAAGAGAATGAGCCTCCTTCTTCAATAGATATCTCCAGGGATTGAGCTGGAAAATTCGTAAACATCAAGCACATTATTGTCATTTAGGGAAGAAATGTTTTTATCAGTTCTTGATGCAGTGCATTAAGACCCCACTGTTCTTCTTGCAGGTCAGAGTGAGCAGAATTCCTCACCTCTTTTTATAGTGAATGTTAGTTTATGTGACTGACAGTATTAATGAAAAAGTATGAGTCTATTAGGAATGTGCTTGTATTCCAGTATTTCTAGCTTTTCACGGTGGTCACAATAACGGTTCAATGGGCAGTAAACATACCTCGTGATTGTCTGATGAGAGAATAAAAACTGCATGCAGGTAATGTCTTCTCAAATATTGAAGCATGAGAACAATGTTTTGCTTTTGCATGAGAGCCCAGAAAATTCTTTATCTTCATCTGGTATTCCAGACATATTGTCAGATGCAGCAACTGTCAATGTTAAAGCTCCTCTCGTATTATCTTTTCACCTCGAATGCTTTGCAGTAACTATTGTCTGTCACAATTGCAATTTTCCAGCACAAAGTGAGGAGATGTTTCTGTTCATTCTTTGCAGTCCTTGTGCTCTGCCTGATGATTCACTCCCCCCTTTGTCTGAAAGTTCAGGATGTGGTGCAAGAACCTCAAGATGTCAATGTGCTGCTAGTGCAGTTGAATAGTGACACCTCTCCATCTCTTCTTCAATGCAACTTTACCATTTTGGTGGTCTTTCATTGTCAAACTTTCTCCTGAACAGAGGATATCATGAAAGAGATATGAAAATAAGATGAGATGTCTAATCAAGTGGAAGTGGGGCACTGTCAATGATATATAAGCCCACTTCTAACCAGCCCTTTCAATACAATGAGATTTGGAGTGTGTTTACTCATCCTATTTCTTTCTTTCAGTTACAGAAAGTACAGTTCCAATCCAGGCCAACAACCTCTCATGCCATTTCAAATCACCAGATGACAGAGAACAGTGAGATTCCCACAGCACTTGATTTTAAAAAATTCATTCATGGGTGTTGTTGGCTGGGTCTTCCTACATTCTCCATCCCTAGCAGCCCTTGAGAGGGTGGTAGTGAACTGACCTCTCAAACCGTTGCAGCCCATGTGCTCTAGGTAGACCCATAACGATGCTAATCAGGGATTTGCAGATTTTGACCCAATCTGTAAATTGTTATGATTCGGAGATGCCGGTGTTGGACTGGGGTGTACAAAGTTAAAAATCACACAACACCAGGTTATAGTCCAACAGGTTTAATTGGAAGCACACTAGCTTTCGGAGCGACATTCCTTCATCAGGTTATTGACATTATCCCAATCCCAAGCCTCCAACTCGGTACTGCCCTCCTGACCTGTTCATCATTCCCCCCTCTGACCTATCACCTTCTCCCTCACCTTCATCCACCCATCACTTTCTGAGTTACCTTCCCCCGAACCCCACCCCCCCTTCCCATTTATCTCTCAGTCCCAACCCACAAGCCTCATTCCTGATGAAGGGCTTATGCTCGAAACGTCACTTCCCCTGCTCCTTGCATGCTGCCTGACCGGCTGTGTTTTTCCAGCACCATGCTCTCAACAACATTAGCAACAACTCCTTCAGCTTTTTTTTTCTCATTCCCTATCCTTCCTAATCACCACAGACCCAGGAAAATTGAGTTCCCATTCCCAATCTTTTGTGACTCAGGTCTCCATTATCCCCACAACATCATATTCCCATTCAGCTATTATGTCTGTCCAATCACATTTACTTTGGCACGTGCGTACATACATACAGGAGCTGTCGATATAATTTAAGACATTGTCTTCCCACGTAGTCTGCCTTTTTGACACAACTCATTGTAGTATTTTCATTCCTCCTCCCTCCAAATGTACCAGTAAGTAGGAAACAGACTACCTGCTTGCTTATCAATGCAATTCTTTGTGTGGGAATTGAGGAAAAAATTACAATTTTGCAGGAGTGTACCTTTAGGCCTCCAGATAATTATTTCTAAGTATCATAAAAGAAGGTGACCACTAATCATTTTAGCCTTTTAATAGCTTTTTTCCCCCAGTGTTCCTTAGTGTTGGTGGTATCAAGTTCCTTAAAATCCTCAATTGTTTGACAGTTTGAATTTCCTTTGTATCAATGTAGGTTAGATTATGAGCAATGAAGTTTTTTTTATAGTTTTACTAATTCCATATTTCTGAGTGATTTTCTTCACTGAATCATTTATTTATTCTCATCACCTGCACAATCTGATTGACAACGACAGAAATTACTCCAAGGTGCAATCCTTCAAGATGAACTTGCAAAAATTAGGTCAACCTAGAAATTCATTTTAAATTTAAATGAAAGTCAGGAGATTTGCTGTCAGAGATTACATATTTTATTTCAGAGAAATTTCAGGGTTAGTAAGATAAGTCAGTGGTATTATTTCACTTATCATAACAATGAATAGAAAAATCCATCATCAGTACAAAGCAGGGATGAAAATAGCACTCGTTGGCAATCAATTTTTATTAGTAATTAAGTGACTGTCCTGGAAAAATGTCTGTCTCTGAATTTGTTCAAGCGGCAGTTTGTAGAGGCAGATTTCACAAGTAACCTTTTGCTTTTTACATGTCACAGATTAAACACAAAGAAATTGGATTTTGATTGCAGTACTATTATTGTAATCTTTTGTGCCTTTGCACATGTACTTATATCGTATTAACCTTCAACTCATTCGTTACGTTAGCTCACAGAACAAATATGTGAACTCATCAACTAGTCCACAATGCATTTGTAAACTAAAACACGCGAATCCTTCAGCACAGAAATTAGAACAACATTTCCATAGGTCTGAAAAAAACAGCAATTAACCAGTTGAAATTTCATGTTTTTATGCCTTCTGACACTCTCATGCTATTGGCATTAGATTGTATTTTGTGGAGGTTGGTCGCGGTATTTTTCTGAGAATATTTCGTACTTGTGGAAAATAGTTACTCTGTAAAACACAGCAGAGTCATATCTTATACTCACGCAAGTGGGTGACAGGGGAGCTCATCTTCACTGTGAAGCACAATGATTTGTTACAGCCCTGCTCAAAGACACTGAGATTAAACTTTAATAACTGAATCCTAGAAAATTATTATTGTTGTCTCTATTGACTAGGAACGTAGAGCGTGGGAAGGGGAGTCAGTTAATCAGTCTTCAAGTCTGCTCTGCCTTCAGATTGATGATAGTTGACCAACCACCTGATAATGGAGCAGCGCTCCAAAAGCTAGTGCCTCCACGTCAACCTGTTGGACTATAAGGTGGTGTTGTGTGATTTTTAACTTTGTCCACCCCAGTCCAACATCAGTACCTCCAAGTCATGTGACTTCCTCTGTGTGTGTGTGTGCGTTTGTCTATGTAAGTGCGTGTGTGCTTACATGTGTGTCGACGTATGTGCCTGTGTGTGTCTTATGTGTCTACATGTGTGTGTGTGCATGCACATGAGCTCTAAGTGTGTGTGTGTGTCTTGGGTGTGTGTTTGTGTGTCTGTGTTTGTCTGTGTGGTGGGGTGAGAGCTGGTGGTGTATTGGAAGTTACCCCTCAAATCATTTGCCTGTTTTTAACAACCTTCTAACTTAAGTTGTAAATCAGCAGGCTTGCTGAGATATCAGCATGTGAGTCAGCCCATGAAGTACAAACCTGTCCTCTTTCAGGAAGATTGAGTCGTGTTTACTCTCCTATCACTCACCAGAGTCCTTGCTGTCAGCCAGCGAAACCATATTGTGACAGCCCCCGGGCTGAGGTGGGACATTAGAAAAGTGGGCCCTGGCGACCCAGAGCAGTTCAGAGCAGCTCCCCACAAGGCCACTGAAAATCTCCCTAACTGCAGACACTAATGTTACCCCATCCATGCTGCAGTTGTTGAAGAGTAATCTCAGAACATAAGGATAAGCAAGGAAGATTGCAAGTGCATAAGTATAATTATTTTAATGTTGTTTGAATCATGTAATGATTAAAATTATAAAATTGGATAGATTGATTGATTGTTGTTTGTGTACCGCGATACAGTGAGAAGTGTTATGTGTGCTATATGGACAGATTGGGATGAGAATGTTCTGGTAGATCTTATTGTTGTTTTTGCAATAAGAGAGTGGCATCATTGTTACTGCGAGAGAAAAAATAAGCAGTGAGGGGGTAATATTGTTGTGATTACCTGTATTGTCCATGAACTACATGACCCTATAGAGCCTGGTCTGATGGGATTTACATGGGTTTATTCTCTCTTCTTCCATTACTTGTTGCATTTTCTCCTCTTTGAGTCATTTAGCTTCTCATCTGATATTCTCGTCATTCTCGTCCTTGTCATTTTTCTTCTAGTTTCTTGCATTGTTCTACATGGCCTTTTACCATTGTCCTAGTCATGTCCACTCCCCAAGGAATGATTACCAAGTCACCCATAACTGTTTCAACACAGGAATTGTATCGCACCATAAAAGTATTTGAACATCAGTCAGACGAATTCCTATAGATTATTCAAACTTCAGTCAAATACGAGAAAGAACTGATGATGAGTACAATTGAACCAACAACAGGTCAAAATAGTCAGCAATTAACCAATATGTCTTTCAAAATCCTTTTAAAGAACAGAGTCCTTCATTCCAATGAGTTTAGTTGGGCAGAGTCAAAACAAGGTGCTGGCTGTGTAGAGAGATCAAAGGTGGTATTGTACAACACTGCTTTAACACCAGCAATGATTGATGGTTTGATTTGCATGCTCCACATGTCGCTGGCAGTTACTAGATCTGTACACACTAACCCGTTCCACAAGACAGCATTCTGTCCTCTCAGAATGAACGTGTGTTAATTTTAAAGCCTTTAGTGGTTTCACAGCACCCAAGCAAACCAAACCACTGGCCAATTTAACTCCATATATTTGAATGTTCCTATTAAAGCAAATAAATCTTTAGCAAAATAGAAATGGAGAGCTGATGGAATGACTGAGTTCAGAGATCAACAGGAATCAAACACATTTGATACTGAAACGTCAGAATCTGTGCTTAAGCCTCTGACAAATGCTATTTGAATAATTGCTAAAATCTCACTGGGATCCTGAAGAACAATGCCATGGGCTGATAAAGTAAATTGAAGTGAGATTTTTTTAAAAATTAGTAAGTCGGTATTACAACAATCTGCTGTTCTGTTTTCGCTAGAACTTACAACATGATTCTAGCTTAGAACATAAATCCCATTGGTTCAGAGCCACAAAATCTCTCTTGTGTGTGTATATCTCTTCAGTGCCTCACCAAGATAAAGTCTATTGGAGGTGACTGAAGCCAAATTGTAGCTTATTTTTGATTCAAGTCTCATGATGAGTGTTCACTTGATGCCTGGAGTCTAATAGTGGAGAATGACATGCCTAAATTCTCTGGCAGTCCCACTCTATCCTGTTAGTCCAGATGTTTGATGCTAAAGGGAAGTTAATTAAACTTAATAATTGGGATCAGTCTTTAGCTTAAGGAATCATCAGGTTGTGGGTGCCGAAAGCTTAAATTTTCATGAATTTCAACCTTCCTCAATTGCTAAAAGATATGAGTCAATTGTAACTGGATCTAAAATAAGACGCTCTAATTGATGGAGCCAAGAATGATGTCATTGGCAATGATCTGAGGGACATAAGTAGTTTTTTTTTTAAAGAAAGCAATTGCTGTGATGTTGTGAATTCTTTCCTGCTACCAAAAGTGCACAGTTGAAAACTGATTCCAAGATATGGGAAGGGACAGCTGGTCTTAAAGATGTAACATTGTCAACTGTCTAATTTGATTTGATTTGATTTATTATTGTCACATTACTGAGATACAGTGAAAAGTGTTGTTTTGTCGGCTCTTCAGGTAAATCATGTCTTACATAAGTATATCAGGGTAATAGAATAGAACGCAGAATATAGTGTTACAGATACAGTGAAGATGCAGAGAAGGATCAATTGTAATATATGAGAGGTCCATTCATAAGTCTGATAACAGTGGGGAAGAAGCCTCTTTAATTGCCCTGGTAACTCAAGGAACTAACAATTAATTTTGAATGTCCTAACGTTAGCAATCCCTGATAACAACCATCAGAGTATCAATAAATTATATTCTTTTTCATTTATCTTCAGAGGTTTATTGTTTAAAGTTAACTTTCAATTTCACTTAACAAAACTGAGGCAAGTCTTATAATCAATCAATCATCATTCCAAGTACAGTATATTTTTTTAAAAAATATAAAGATCAAAGTAAAACAATCATTGTTAATCATTAGACTAGAGTCTTTTCACCATCACAGTTCAACATTTATCAATCATTTGCTATAATCCTGTTAGAGACCATTAGTGTTTCAAGAAGAATTCTTCGAAGAAATCCATTCCTGAAGAAGGGCTCATGTCTGAAACGTCGATTCTCCTGCTCCTTGGATGCTGCCTGACCTGCTGCGCTTTTCCAGCAACACATTTTCAGCTTTCAGGAAGAAATCCAAACATCAAATAATTAAGAGAAAGAATATACCATAAGAGTTTTGAACATAAACAACTGAAATTGTATGGGTAAAAGAATTGAACAAAGTATGCACTATTAACATTACAGTTTACAATTATGCATATTTGGAATTCAGTTTTTTTTCATCTACCCCACAATGTTACTTTACATGTAACAACAATCTTGAAGGTGCATTCCCTTGTCTTGGTGTGCCAAAGATCTCCAGAATTCACTTTAATTCTCCTTAGTGTTTCAGCTATTCTTCCAAGGTAAGATTCTTTCCATTAGCTTTTGGTCTGTGACCTCTACATTTTCTATAGAGTTATTACCACAGTGAATGCCTCAGCTGTCTTCCCCTATTATCTTGAAGTTAATTAGGATGATGTGTTCTCCTGCAATGCTCTATAAGAATCACTGTAAATTTCTTCCACTAACTAAAACCAGAACAAATCTTTGAGCATTTTCCCCTCATGTTAACCAAGTTAATATCAAACCTCAACTACATTCCACGTGGTGAACACGCAAGTTCGTATTTTCTCTTCTAAAAGTGCAGGCCTAACTCAGTAACACCTCCTGGTGGCTCTCTTGCTCTGGTGCTGTGCAGTTTACACCAGAGCAAAGCAGTAACTGCCTGATGAACTTAATGCTTAGTCCCAACAACTTTCAGAACTAACACCAAAGACATTTCGGCAAAATCCCACAAACAAGTACCCAGAATTCCCACCAAGGCTTCACCCTGAATAAGTCAACTCTATTGCATTATGGCATGCTTTGGGGAGTTCTTAAAGAAAAATGCAAACCCATTTGAATAATTTGTATTTCAATTAAATGTGATTGCCTTCTCTCCCAGAATTGCTAACCTTTAGATCTTCTTTTATGGGGGTAATGATAGACACTTTGGACCTGTCTAAAAAGGAGTTATTCATTGTACGCTTAGTTTCACCTCTCCCTCTAACCTTGCAATATAAATATAGGGTAACATTTGACTGTAATGAATTTCTAGCTCATTTTAATAGCGTTCACATCAGGGCTGCTCACCACTTTCTCAATCATAAGTCCACTCATCCTACATATAATACATTAAATTGAACATCTTAACTTACCATTAATGTAGCATCCAAGCTCAAGGTTACATTCATGGAACTAAAGGTTATGTTCGAAAACATTTGAATTGAGGTAGATTTTACATATGAGTAATTATGGAAATCAGTGACAGAAATGCCTTAACAAGCTCTTTTCTGAATACTTTCAATGGCTTTGCATTATTGCTTTAAGATTCGATTTGATCAGCCCACTTTTCAAAGTGGGCTGATGAAAATATATGATAGCAGTTATGAAATTATTGCTTGAGAAGAAATAATATCTCAGCTTCTGTTAGCTATAGAAACAGCTGTTAGCTATATTGTTACTGAACAATAGAACTCCTTGAGCAATGGCAGTAGGCCCAGTGTGATCCTCCAGGAAAGCAGTAGTGACAATGATGGCACAGAATGGGACTCCTGGAATGGACTGTCAGGCAATGGTGATTCTGGAGCCTATTGTGGAGACCCCACCTCAATGTCAAACAGAGGATAAGAAGGGGGGAAGAATTGTTTTTAGTTACATCTTAATGTCTTCTGTAACTCAAAATGGCACCACAGCATGGTGACATATTATATTTTTCACTGTATTTATTTGTTAAGTACAAGTCACACAGTCATAGAGTCATACAGAAGTACAGTACAGAAACAGACCCTTTGGTCCAACTCGTCCATGCCAACCAGACCTAACCTAATCTAATCCATTTGCCAGCATTTGACTGATATCCCTCTAAAATCTTCCTATTCCGAAACCCATTCAGATGCCTTTTAAATGCCGCAATTGTACCAGCATCCAGCATTTCCTTTGACAGCTCATTCCATACACGTACCACCCTCTGCATGAAAAAGTTGCCTTTTAAGTTCCTTTTACATCCATCCTCTCTCAACCTAAACCTATGCCATTAGTTCTGGACTCCCCCACTCCAGCGAAAAATTCCTGACTAGTTATCCTATCTAAGCCCCTCATGATTTTATAAATCTCTATAAGGTCACCCCACTGCCTCCAATGTTACAGGGAAAATCATTCATTCACGTACTCTCAATTTCAGGAAAGTTATAATGTTCAATTGTGATGTAATTCAGTGGCAATTTGGAATGGGTTGGTTTGTTTCAAATAATGCAGATGTCAACAATCACTCCCTTGGTAGAAATTAAGGAACAGCTCCTTCTCTACAGACCAATAGTGGAGTCAGTCATGAACACAGGCATCTGAAAGTCAACATGAATGCTTTGCCTTTTGATAATTGCCTTATCAACGTTGAAGTGATCAAGGTCAATATCAACATTCTGTGTAGCCAGTATTATTAAACATGACAGGAGTCTCAATCTTAGTTCCCTGGGGTACTCCAGCATGCATGCATGTCCATTTGGATACTTTGTCAACAAAACTGACGTCTTATTCGTAACTTAAAATGGAGAACCTTTTCTTAAAATACTTTTGCTTATTTGTTATATAAGTAGTGACCACGAGAACAAGTATTGACAGACAGTGAAATATCATTCAATGATGCAATGAAATGTGTATTCACTTTCAGCTGGAGTGGGAAGTGGTGTACCATGAGAAAACATCAGTTGGTAAATCAATGCCATCGTGATAAGGGCAGGGCAGGTTGAAGGTAGGAGTTCATGTGATATAACCTTCAAGGATATGTCCAACTGGAGTTGATACTTCAGTCAATAGGACAGGCATTGACACAACATCTAACTTTCTCTCTTTACTTCCAGTGGTGAGGATTTGAGAAATAATTGCCTTATTCCTTTAGTAAAATGAACCTCGGTAATAAATTAGAAAACCCATAAACTGTGCAGTTGGATTCCGCCTGCTACGCCAACAGAAAAAAAAAACTGCAATAGGTTCTTATATGGCCTACATGCTGGCTTTCCCCTGATATCTACTGAACAGACACTGAATATTGTGATTTTAACATTACCATAAAAAATCTCAAACCTTAGGCATTGCTGGATTACCCAAAGCAAACAGCAGCAGCAAATACACAGCACAGACAGTGCCACAGCATAATTTTGCAGATTTGTTGGTGCTTGTTGGTGCAGGACTGGTCAGTTGTTAATTATAATCAGATCTGTAGCCATGTTTCTGCTGGCTTGTGAAAATAGAGATTAGGAACTCCACTTGCTTTCAGCAGCACAAAAAGTGCACTGAGCCGAGTAATATATTTGATGAAGCTGTAGAAGTTTGTTGATGAATTGATAAGAAATATATCAATCATACCACATCATGGAAAAAAGGTAAAAGGAAGGCAGCAAACTGTTGAAAAGCCACAGAAAGAAGGCAATTTAGTCTCAGAAGCAAAAACTGTGCATGTTGGGAATCTGAAATATGAACAGAAAATACAGATAATATTCAGCTTATTGGGGAGCGTCTGTGGTAAGAGTGACAGAGTTAATGAGACTGAGCTTCCAGTACCGGGAAAGGCAATGCTCTGACCTTAAGTTGCAGTTAAGCATAGCAACCCATTGGAAATCCTGATACATATTATGAGTGCTATAATTGCTTCATCTTCCGATGAACTGAAATTATAAATGTTTTTTACACTAATCTCAATGTGGGAGATTTGGACTAGATATGAGCCATTCACCCAGATACCTGTCCCAGAATTATTACACTGTTTAACCTCAGTTAGAATTCAGTGATTAACTCAACCCACCATCCTTCACAAATATTCGCCGAACTCCATCTTACCACTGACACCTCTAGCCTAACACAGCTTGGAACAAAGAAAATTTACAGCCCAGGAACAGACCCTTCTGCTCTCCAAGCCTGAGCTGATGCAAATCTACTGTCTAAACCTGCTGTCCAATTCCTAAGCATCTGTATCCCTCTGCTCCCCACCTACTCATGCATCTGTCCAGACACATCTTAAATAAATCTACCATGCCTGCCTCTACTACCTCTGCTGACAACGCATTCCAGATACCTAACATCCTCTGTGTAAAGTACTTGACTCGTGTATCCCTCTTAAACTTTTCACCTCTCACCTTGAAAGCGTGACCTCTCATTATTGAATCCTTTACCCTGGGAAAAAGCTTATCTCTATCTACCCTGTCTAT
This sequence comes from Chiloscyllium plagiosum, assembly GCF_037043375.1. Lineage (NCBI taxonomy): Eukaryota > Metazoa > Chordata > Chondrichthyes > Orectolobiformes > Hemiscylliidae > Chiloscyllium > Chiloscyllium plagiosum. The sequence continues at coordinate 54,806,207 of NW_028270160.1, forward strand.
AGCCTTCATGATTTTGTAGACTAAACTTGTTCCCAACTCTATTTGATTACCCCTGCCCAAGATATCCATCATTTCTCCTGCCCCCAGAACCCAAATTCCTCCTGATCTGATTCCAACTTTACTTGATTCAACCACATTCTTGACACTAACCTAACGATCCTACTGGCCTGATTGTCCCCACCACTTCCGATTCACTCATACACCCACTTACTAAACTGCCCACTCACTGTCGACATTAACCTCAATTTGCTAAGTTAGCTGAAATTAAATTGAATGAAGTGAGGAAAGGACATATAAAACCTGGTGATGACTTAGCGATTAGAAAGGTCACCCTATTGTTCGATGGAAGGAATGTGTGTTAAGATTGAAGAGTTGTAACTCAGCTGAACTGTGCCAGTAACTCCGGAAAAGCTGAAGTTTTGTTTAAAACAGACAGACTGAATCAGATGTGATAAGGTGGACTATTTATCAGTGAAATGTGTGGATGTCATGGAATGGTGCTGTGTAAATCCTCCTATCGGAAAGATGCTGTGAAACGTGAAAGGGTTCAGTAAAGGTTTACAAGGATGTTGCCAGGGTTGGAGGATTTGAGCTACAGGGCGAGGTTGAACAGGCTGGGGCTGTTTTCCCTGAAGTGTCGGAGGCTGAGGGTAACCTTGTAGACGTTTATAAAATCATGAGTGGCATGGATAGGATAAATAGACCAGGTCTTTTCCATTGGATAGGTGAGTCCAGAACTAGAGGGCATAGGTTTAGGGTGAGAGGAGAAAGGTATAAAAAAGACCTAAGGGGCAGCTTTTTCATGCAGAGGGTGGTAAGTGTATGGAATGAGCTCCAGAGGAAGTGGTAGAGGACGGTACAACTGCAACATTTAAAAGGCATCTGGATGGGTATATGAATAGGAAGGGTTTAGAGGGTTGTGGGCCAAGTGCTGACAAATGGAACTAGATTAATTAAAGATTTATGGTTGGCATGGATGAGTAGGACCAAAGGGTTTGTTTCCGTGCTGTACTACTCTATGATTCTAGAACTAGATGGTGAGACAGAGCATGCTGATCGACTGTTTGGGTCTGATCTGGGTGACGGGTCCACAAAAGAGTTCAGTTTTGATTGTAAGCATTGAATAAGTAAGATATTTACCACACTTTTGTAATGTACTTTGCTTTAATGAGGAATATTGAGTATATTCCGTTGTTAGTCCTGTCCTCAGTTATTGATATCCAGAGTAAATATGCTGGACGAGGGAAAGTGGGAAATGCAGCCCACATCACCCACCAACCAATTCACACACCCACTTACAGATACAACCAAGCACTCTACCAATTCAATCAATCAGCAACTTACTCAGGTATACACTGAAAAACATTGAGAACTATAGTGATGATTAGAACAAGGTTGGCCTGGTCGATCTCATTGACTGTGTGATCCTTGACAGATATAAACAGGAGCCTCAGAGAGTCTCCTGACCTTCGGGACTGGCTCAGAGCTAGCTGGAGGTCCTGGGCCTCCTTCACCGCCGCTCCCTCACCACCAGACGTCCAGAGGAAGAACGCCTCATCTTCCGCCTCGGAACACTTCAACCCCAGGGCATCAATGTGGACTTCAACAGCTTCCTCATTTCCCCTTCCCCCACCTCATCCTAGTTTCAAACTTCCAGCCTGCACTGTCCCCTTGACCTGTCCGGACTTGTCCGACCTGCCTAGCTCCTTTTCCACCTATCCACTCCACCTTCTCCTCCCTGACCTATCACCTTCATCTCCTCCCCCACTCACCTATTGTACTCTATGCTACTTTCTCCCCACCCCCACCCTCCTCTAGCTTATCTCTCCACGCTTCAGGCTCTCTGCCTTTATTCCTGATGAAGGGCTTTTGCCCGAAACGTCGATTTTGCTGCTCGTCGGTTGCTGCCTGAACTGCTGTGCTCTTCCAGCACCACTAATCCAGAATCTGGTTTCCAGCATCTGCAGTCATTGTTTTTACCTCAGAGCTAGCTGGTCAGAGTCTATGTATTGTAAACGTAAATAAAGGGTAACTCGGTGACTCTGCACGGTTATTTCAAGAACTCGCCTGAATTCAGCAGCTGATTTTGTAAAAGTGCAGTGTGTTCTAGGCCCTGGCCCTCTCTGCCAGCATTCCCTGTAGATAACGGTGTTGAAGAATCAACATTGCAGCCAGGATTGGAGTTTCCAGCTGGCCAGTAATAGCACAGAGATCTCCAAACAGCAGCAATCACTGCCCTGGGGGGATCTGGGCCTTAAGTAATATTAACTCGCCATTTAAATAATCATTTAGTCAGTTCTGACAAACAATTATCAACCTGAAATCTCGACTTTGATTCCTAAATATTTCTAGCATTTTCTATGAGAATTTACTTAATGTAGCAGACTCAAATTTGCAACTAAATGCTTAATTACCTGATTAATCATTTTCATGCCAGTGGTTCTTATGCTAATGTATGACCAAATAAACTGCATCAAATATTCAGATTAGAAGGCAGCATTTACAACAGCAGCATCCTGTTGGTAATTTGCATAGATAGAAGCATATTGTTGGGTGATTCACAAAGATAATCAGACAGATACCCACATGGTTTTAAATTTTCAATTATTCATGAAGATGACACAAATTAACAGATGACCATTTTAGATTAGATTCCCTACAGTGTGGAAACAGGCCCTTCGGCCCAACAAGTCCACACCGACCCTCCGAAGAGCAGCCCACCCAGACCCATTCCCCTACATTTACCCCTGCACCTAACACTTCAGGCAATTTAGCATGGCCAACTCACCTAACCTGCAAACGTTTGGACTGTGGGAGGAAACCAGAGCACCCGGAGGAAACCCACGCAGACACGGGGCGAACGTGCAAACTCCACACAGACAGTTGCCCAAGACGGGAATTGAACCCAGGTCCCTGGCAGCAGTGCTAACCACTGAGCCACATACCGCCCACATGGTTTAAAGTAGACAGTATCTATCAATAGCACAAAAGCACAGAAACACTATGCTTTTCCATCCTGGACACCAATTCCAGTTCAGCACAAATGAAATACATTTAAAAAAAAACCACTTCCAATTTTTTTCGAGAATCCTCAGAGGGCACAAATCAGCAGTGTGGAACTCTCTCTCATTTAATATCACTTGAATAGAATTTCACAGATTCAACCAAATAGGCTAAGAAGTTAGGTGGCAGGGGAAAAGGAGAGCCACTGACACTTGGATTGAGGCCTGTTGATGCTGAAACATAATTAACAGTCAGACTACTTGAAAAGTAGCGATGTGCTACTGAGGCACACCAGTATTCATGTGCAAATCGACAAGTTCAGGGGACAAAAGGGCTTGCTAAGAGTAGCAAATCACCAAAACCTGCAAATCAATTTGGTTGCTCTCCCGTTTGCATCTTGCCCTTAATCTCCCAGTTATTTTTTAAGTTCCTACTGGATTTGCACATTAATTGACCATCAAACCAACACTAAAAGTTAATTTTGGTAATTAAGAGCATAAGCATGTTCTTAACAAGTAATAATTGTTAATGCAATTCATCATCTCCATTGGTCTAGAACAGAATCAATTTTAAGTATTTAAACTCATTCCTGCATACAGTCAATTGTTGATCAAGATTGTAAAAATGTCAAGGAACATTTTTTGTGCTTTATCTTTCTATTTGGTTCCACCTCCTCTTTCTGGACCTAATCTGATTCACCTCTGTTCACACATCCTGGACCAAACAAAGAATGTGTTGTTCAACAACCAAGTTTATTAATAGCACAGAACAGTTACAGAAGGAACAAATCAAGCCTACAATATGAATAGTAAAACAAGACAATGCAGTAGAACTAGTCTTCAGAGAGCTAATGCTTAGAACTGTGCAATGGGGGGGGGGGAGGGGCTTGGACATGGTTATGTTTCACATTCTTTTCATTCTGAGACATCCCACAAAGAGATGTAGCAATGTTTCTGTATGAAGGTTGAGAACATCAGACATTGATGCCCTACTTACACCTTTTAGCAGCTCACCAAAGGGCACATTGGCAACTCTGGGCATCTACCTCAATTCCGAAAGTCAAAAATCTATAATATATTATGCTGCAACCAATCCATTGAAACTCATCCTTCTCATTATAGTTCACACTTTCATTGAAGGCTTCTTTCTAAAAGTTAAATAGAAGAACGTAAGTAGCTATAAGCATAAAATGTTATTGTACACTTTGGGAAAGTAAGTGAGGTTTCAATAATCCTCAAACTAGAACTGCAGGATGTAATCTCTGTTGGAAGGCACCGAAAATGCCTTTAAGAGGATAAGTTTTTGCTATGCCTGAGATTTTCTGTCAGCCAACCTGTGACTATAAGACTCTAAGACGTAAGAGCAGATATAGGCCATTCAGAGAAGAGGCAGCAGAAGATAATTTCTCATGCAGAGGTTCATCCAAAAGAAAAGAAAGTTTATCTGGGAGGGGGAGTAGGTGGATTAGACAGCCATGGCTGACAAAGGAAGTTAGGAAATGTATCATAGAAAAAGAGAGAGTCTATAAAGTGGCCAAGAGCACTGGGAAATCAGAAGATTGGGAAGACTACAAAAACAGAGGATAACAAAGAGAGAAATAAGGAAGGAGAATATCAACTATGAAAGTAAGCTAGCCAATAATATTAGAAATGATAGTAAAAGTTTCTTTCAATACATAAGAAACAAATAAGAGGCAAAAGTAGAAATTGGGTTGCTCCAAATTGATGCAGGAAGGCTACTGATGGGTGATAAGGAAATAGCTGAAGAACTTAATAAATACTTTGTGTCAGTCTTCACAGTGGAAGACATGAGTAATATCCCAACAATTAGGGAGAGTCAAGGGGCAGTATTGAGTTTGCTGGAAAAGCTAAAAGGTCTAAACATTGATAAATCTCCTGGCCCGGATGGGCTGCATCCTGAAGTTCTGAGGGAGGTGGCTGAAGAAATAGTGGATTATAATCTTTAAAAAATCACTGGCGTCAGGGACAATCCCAGATGATTGGAAAATCGCTGTTGTAACCCCCTTGTTCAAGAAAGGATCAAGACAAAAGATGGAAAATTACAGGCCAATTGTCGTAAACTCAGTTGTAGGTAAAATTCTAGAATCCATTGTTAAGGATGAGATTTCTAAATTCTTGGAAGTGCAGGATCTGATTAGAACAAGTCAGCATGGATTTAGTAATGGGAGGATGTGTCCAACAAGCCTGTTAAAATTCTTTGAAGAGGTAACAAGTAGATTAGACCAGAGAAACCTTGTGGATGTTACTTACCTAGACTTCCAAAAGGCCTTTGATAAGGTGCTTCACAGGAGGCTGCTGAGTAAGGTAAGGGTCCATGGTGTTTGAGGTGAGCTACTGGCATGGATTGAGGATTGGCTGTCTGACAGAAGATAGAGAGTTGGGACAAACGGTTCTTTTATAGAATGGCAGCCAGTGACATGTGGTATCCCGCAGGGTTCAGTGTTGGGGCCGGAGCTGTTCACGTTATATATTAATGATCTGGATGAAGGGACTGGGGGCATTCTGGCGAAGTTCGCCGATGATACGAAGTTAGGCGGACAGGCAGGTAGTTCTGAGGAGGTGGGGAGGCTGCAGAAAGGTTTAGATAGTTTAGGAGAGTGGTCCAAGAAATGGCTGATGGAATTCAATGTGAGCAAATGTGAGTTCTTTTATTTTGGAAAAAAAGAACACAGGCATGGACTATTTTATAAACAGTGAGAAGATTCATAAAACCGATGTGCAAAGGGATCTGAGAGTGCTAGTTCAGGATTCTCTAAAGGTTGACTTGCAGGTTGAGTCCGTGGTTAAGAAAGTGAATGTAATGTTGTCATTTATCTCAAGAGGGTTGGAATGTAAAAGCAGTGATGTGCTACCGAGACTTTATAAAGCTCTGGTTAGGCCCCATTTAGAATACTGTGTCCAGTTTTGGGCCCCACACCTCAGGAAGGGCATACTGGTACTGGAGCGTGTCCAGCGGAGATTCACACGGATGATCCCTGGAATGGTCGGCCTAACATACGATAAATGGTTGAGGATCCTAGGATTGTATTAATTCGAGTTTAGAAGGTTGAGGGGAGATCTAATAGAAACTTACAAGATAATGCATGGCTTAGAAATGCATGGGGTGGATGCTGGGAAGTTGTTTCCATTAGGTGGGGAGACTCGGACCTGTGGGCACAGTCTTATAATTAGAGGGGGTCAATTTAGAACGGAAATGAGGAGGCATGTCTTCAGCCAGAGAGGAGTGGGCCTGTGGAATTCATTCCCACGGAGTGCAGTGGAGGCCGGGGCGTTAAATGTCTTCAAGGCAAAGATTGATAAATTCTTAATCTTGCAAGGAATTAAGGGATATGGAGAGAGTGCGGGTAAGTGGAGTTTAAACGCCATGATTGAATGGCGGAGTGGACTCGATAGGCCAAATGGCCTTGCTTCAACTCCTATGTCTTATCATCTTATAATTTGACTTTCCCAAAACTTGAGGTTGTCCAGATCTCTGCCTTATTTCACCGCAAGTCCCATTCTTTACCACTCGTGTTTTCAGACTTACACTGGGTCCTATTCAAGCAACATTATACCCTTTAAAATTCATATCTTTTGTTTACAAATCACTTCATGCCCTCATCCATCTGTCATTCCTTCCAGTCCATAAAGCATCAGGTATATGCAATCCTTTAATCCAGTCTTTTGTGCATTCCGACCATAATTGCTCCTATATCTGTGATCATGCCTTTGTGTTGCTGAAGACATTTGGTCTGCAAATCCCTCCCTAAACCTTTTCATATTTCTACCTAAATCCTTAAATCCTTCCTCTTGAACAAAGATCTTGGTCATTTGACCTAACATCCCCTTTTGCAGTTGTAGTTTGCTTTATAATTCTCTTGTGAAGTGCTTTGAAACATCTTTTTTATTAGATTAGACTACTTACAGTGTGGAAACAGGCCCTTCGGCCCAACAAGTCCATACTGACCCTCTGAAGAGCAACTCACCCAGACCCATTCCCCTACATTTACCCCTTCACCTAACACTACAGGCAATTTAGCATGGCCAATTCACCTAACCTGCACATCTTTGAGAGGAAACCGGAGCACCCGGAGGAAACCCATGCAGACACGGGGAGAATGTGCAAACTCCACACAGACAGTTGCCTGAGGCAGGAATTGAACCCAGGTCTCTGGCGCTGTGAGGCAGCAGTGCTAACCACTGTGCCACCCTAAACTCTTATTGAGTTACAGGTTCTTGCAGTGATTGGAACCAGGTAGACCTTGTTGACTAAGAGGTTCTTGACTGGGGTTGTTAACCTGGGACAGTCAGAAATGCCCTAGCTGACCAATATAACCAGGAAGCACACACAACATGGGTGCTGGGGAAAAAACAAACACTACCGCAGTTAGGCGGTAGTGTGGGGGTTAAAAAAAAAATAACCAGGAAGCCTTTTGATGAGAAGAGCCCTGCTTGTCACTGGTCACCCTGGTGTTTGCTTTCTTCCTGGTGGTGGAATACAAATAAAGATTTAAACACCTCTTATTCTTCACTGTGTCCTACACCTGCACACAAACGACATGGGTGCTGGGGAAAATATAAGCACTACCGTTGTTAGAAAAAGATATATAACCAGGAGAGCCTTTTGATGAGAAGGCTTGTCACTGGTCACACGGGTATCTCCTTTCTTCCAGATGGTGAAAATGAATAAAGATTTATACACTGTATCGCACACCTACAAAAAAACACAGGAGATTTAGAGTCTCCTCAGTTTAGGGGACTGACTTTGTGCTGGCTGGTGCCACAGTCAGTGTGTTCCTGCTACGTCAGTGTTGGTTCCTGTGTTTTGGAGGAGGAGAGTTTTCTTTTGTTTTTCCCTTGGTTAGGGAAGACATTTTGTTCTTTTGGGTTTTTTTTCATTGTGTTTGTTTTTTTTTCCTTTATTGAGCTGTGCTCAGCTGCACAAACAGCTACCCCCAACACTGCTGCTGCTGCAGCCTGGGCCTGCTCCTACTGCTGAAGCCTAAGGCTTGCCTACACCTCAACACTGCTGCTAAAAAAGAACAAAAAATACAACCAGGAGATTTGGAATCTCCTCAGTTTAAGGGACTGACTCTGTGCTGGCTGGGCCACAGTCAATGTGTTCCTGCTGATGTTGGTTTCTGCTCTATTTTTGGGTGAAATCTGATTAAAAAAAGAAATATAACCAGGAGAGCCCTTTGATGAGAAGGGCACTGCTGGTCACTGGCCACTTTGGTGTTTCCTTTCTTCCTGGTGGAAATAATTAAAGATTTGTACACCTTTTGTCTTTCACTGTGTCTCACACTTCCACACACACAACATGGGTGCTGGGGGAAAATGAGCATTACCGTTGCTAGGCAGTAGTGTGGGGGGAAAAGAAAAAAAGAAAAAAAAGAAGAAAAGAAAAAATATATAACCAGAAGATTAGAGCCTCCTCAGTTGAGGACTGACTCCGAGCTGACTGACCACAGTATTAAAAAAAGCAAAGAAAAGAAAAAATATAACGAAGAGATTAGAATTTCCTCAGTCATGGAGACTGACTCTGAGCTGGCTGGCCACAGTGCACAAGTAAATAAGGGGTAACATGATAGGATACTGGCCTCTGTGCAGTTATTTTATTTCGATATGAATGGAAAGCAATGGTTATTATTGTTGGTCAACCGTGTCAAAGTTTACAGACAGATCAAGAAGGATTAAGTTACTTCATTATAGTAATATAGAATGGCACTTATAATTTCGATAAGAATTTTTCCAATATGTGGCAAGAATGTAAAGCTGAGCAGAGAGTTTCAAACAGGGTGGCAAGGTGGCTCAGTGGTTAGCACTGCTGCCTCACAGCACCAGGGACCTGGCTTTGATCCCACCCTCAGGCAACTGTTTGTGTGCAGTTTGCACATTCTCCTTGTGTCAGCGTGGGTTTCCTCACACAATCCAAAAATGAGCAGGATAGGTGGATTAGCCATGGGAAATGCAGGGCTACAGGGATGGGGTGGGTCTGGGCGGGATGGTCTTCAGACGGTCAGTGAGGACTCAATTGGCTGAATGGCCTGCTTCTACACTGTAGGCATTCTCTGAATCAATGAAACATTGATTTTGGGAAAGGTGGACACAGACCTAGGGGGTGATAACACATTCAAGGATTTTGGAGAGAAACGGGGTACTTGTCCGGAAAGACTGTGGAATCAAAGATGGTTTTTGAGGAGAGAGTTGATGACAGCAGGTTTAAAGGTGAATGAAAACATCTCAACAGAGAGAACAGTTTGTACTGATGACCTAGCATGGGAACCAGCAGGGGAAGTTATGTGGTAAACAATCTTTTGGGTATAGGGTTGAGGAAATAGGAAGTGGGTGTTATGGACAAGATGAGTGCGGAAATGAAGGGAATTGAACAGAAACTAAAGAATATTCAAGTTATGATAGGAAGAAATAAAATCTCCATCCCAAGCAGCTTGTTCTTGAAGGCATACATCAATTAGCACATGCTGACAACTTGGTCCATAGATCTACTATTCTGTTTGAAAAGAAAATCCATTTCACATTCAAGCCAATTCCTCCCATGAGTAATTTATATACAATTGAGAAACAAATACCATCCAAGAGATCATGCACTATATTTGTGATAAACGTACACCCACAATAACCTAAATATACTTTCTCCCCTAGACACACTGTAATGCTTCATATTTTTCTCATGGTTTTTCTACCTCTGTCATGAATGCTCTCCTCACTAGAAGTTTTCTTCAGCACAGCTTTTCCCTCATCTGCAGTAAACAAGATTCTTGATCATGTTTCTCCAATCTTGAATGTGTCTGACAGGACAATGTAAGGAGACCTCTCCTCCTGCTCTTAGCTTAACATTTGCTACCTTCCACTGATCTCAGCCTTTTCTTCATAATATTAATGCAAAGCTCAGTACATATTCCCCTGGCATTTTGTGGCATTGAGGAACTGTTACCTCCAGGATACCCTTGACCTTTCTCTTGTACAACCAAACCAAATGTCACACCTGCACAGTTAGTTCTTGCACTATATTGTTCAGTGACATGTGAGCCAGTTGCTTACATGTAACCAATTGAAGTGAAAATACCAAACTGAAAGGTTTGAAAAGACCAGTTGGTCCACTCAGAATGTCCCAAACCATATTGACCAAAGTTAAATGATTAAAAATATCTTTCCTCCTTTCCTTTTATACGTTTCTAGTCTCACCATTCCATCTGTTGCTTATTTCTGTAAAGAAGCTTATTTATCTTTCAATGTTTTAGATTGAATGAAGTCTAAAGCAAAGCTTTGACACATTTTTTAATATCCGGATAAACTTCCCATTTTCTACATCTCTGCAAATGTGATTTTGGATTACAGATAATAAGCAAGTCACAGCAAGTGGTATGTTATAGATGATATGATTTATGTAGGCTCTTCATTAATGAAGAAGCTACGAATAGCCCACGTTATATTAAAGGTCTATGACATTTCAATATCAGAAAGTATATGTCTTTCTGCACTTGATTGTCTGTATAGATAGATTATTAAAACACTGTAGAACCTATATTTGAGTGATAAGAAGCTGTCACCAAGGTCACTGTGCTGATTGTAAATACTGCAAAGATTATCTTTCATTAGACTGTTCCATTTTGTGATGTACACAGGATTTGAAAGCAGAGCTCATTTGATGACCAATTCATCATTAGAAAGGGTGAACTAATATTTGAAAGCTCATTAGTTCCTGAAACAAAGCATTTCTGCTTTAATAAGTAGAAGCTGTTTCTTTTTCCCTGCAAACAGTTATATTTAAAGAAATTTGCAGAGGAAGGACTGATGTGCTGTAGAAAAGCAATCTTATTTGTATTATGTTGGCAGACAAGACTCAGTTATGTGATCACAAGTTGCTGCCATCGTGTTTAAAGGTTGGCACTTTGAGTGTTAAGGTTTCTTTTCACTATGTCTGCTGCACAATTAGACGATGAAGAGATGATGGTACTATAATGCATTCAAATCAATAATATGTAGATAGAAACTGGCAACGTTGGTACCAGGATTGCATTGTCAAAGATTGTCCTTGAGTCAGAAATCCTAAAGATTTATCTCATCAATGATGTTACAATCAACCAGCAGCGAATCCATTGTGTGTGTCTTCTTTTTCATTTCTTCGAACGTTTTTGATTTTTTATCTATAAAACTACAGCTGAAGAGAAAAGACTTTTTTTACCGGTGGGAAAAGGTTAAATATTACAGCATTTATGATGAAAAACATCCAAACACAACAACACTTTGTGAAGCTGAGACCAACTAAATAGATCATAGAGTCGCTACAGAGTGGAAGCAAGCTATTCAGCTTCAAGTCCACACAGAAGAGCGTCCCACCCAGATCCACTACCCTATCCCTGTAATCCTGCATTTCCGATCACTAACACACCTAGCCCTGGACATCCCTGGGCACTATGGGCAAGTTATCTTGGCCAATCCACCTAACCTACACGTCATTGGACTGTAGGAGGAAACCAGAGCACCCGTTGCAGACATGGGGAGAACATGCAAACTCCACACAGACAGTCACCTAGGGGTGAAATCTAACCTGAGTCCTTGGTGCTGTGAACCATCATGCCACCCAATGTAATGAAATTAAGTGTGGCAAACTGCATAAATTCTGAACTTGGATGTTCCTGCACACAAATTAGAAGAGATTGATCAATCATAATTCAACTGAATGACAGAGAAGGCTCAGGGTGGCAAATAGCCAGTTCTGCTCCTATTTCCTTTGTTAATATGTAGGTACAGTTACCAATTAGGAAAGCAAATAGTGTATTAGCCCTTATTATAAAGAGGTGGCATAAAGAATAAGAGGTAATCTAATTTCAATGTATATAGTTCTTAGAGAGCTGATAGGCTGTTTCTACTAGTTGAAGAGTACACAGCTGGGGGTCATCATCTCATGATCAGGGAAAACCATTAAGGATGGGAGAAATCTCTTCTCGCAGAGAGGTGTGAAGTTTGGAATTCTCTAACCAGAAAGCTATGAATGCGTAATCACTGAGTTGATTTAAGACTGGGAACTAAGAAAAATGCTTGTTTGATTGCTCAGACCTTGGAGTACAGGAGTTGGGACGTTATGATGAGGATGTTGGTGAGGTCCTGTCTGTAGTATTGTGTGTGGTTCTGGTCTCCCTGTTTTAGGAAGGATGTTTTTAAACTGGAGAGTGTTCAGATGAGATTTACCAGAATGTGACTGGGAATGCAGGGTTTGATTTATAAGGAGAGGCTGCATAGACTGGGACTTTTCCCACTGGAGCATAGGAGGTTGAGAGATGATCTTATGGAGGTTTACAAAATCATGAGGGGTATAGACAAGGTGAATGGCAAGTGCCTTTTCCCTAGGATGGTGGATTTCAAAACCGGGGGCATATTTTTAAGGTGAGGGGAGAAAGATTTTAAAAAGACATGAGGGGCATTTTTTTTATACAGACAGTGGTTCGCATGTGGAATGAACCAGAAGAAGTGGTGGATGTGGGTACAGTTACAAGGTTTAAAAGACATTTAGATAAATACACAAATAAAAATGTTTGGAGGGACATGGGCCAAGTGCAAGCAAGTGGGACTAGTTTAGTTTGGGATTATGGTCAGCATGGACTGGTTGGGCCGAAGGGTCTGTTTCCATGCTGGATGACTCTGTAACACCATAAATGAGGATAGGACAAGAAAGTTAAGTGAAGAGATTGTTTTTTTTTATGAGTGGCAGTGCAGGTTAAAGAGGCCATATGTTTGCCTTCTGCACGTATTTCTTATGTTCTTAGCAGCAATAATGATGCCACAAAGAGCAGAGCAGTAAGCTTCTATTGACAGACCTCAAGAAGAAATAAATAGAAGAACCTAGATCTTAAAGTTCCATCAGATTAGATGCAAGTTAAAATTGGGATATGTAAAATGTCTTGTCAATTCATCATCAAACGTTTTACACATAAGATCTATACAAGGCACTCAATGTTTGAAGTCAACATAAGGTCAAAAACATGTTTAGATATTGCCGTTATTATTAAAATCTGATGTTATAAAGCAAATGGAGCAGACTGTATGGGATGCTAAAATGAAATTTGACAATAAAACCTGGGTGTTTTAGTGGAGGAACGGTTGTAATCTTCACTTTTCTGTCGTACAGCTGATTTTCCTGACTGCATCCGAGGATACGAATGGGTTAAAATGATCTTCAGTGGCTTCACTGGCAATATCTCTCACTACAAGTGCAATCGTTGCTCATAGAAACTAGCACCTACAAGTGTTTATTGGATAAGGAAGTGGCCAGAACACAATACATTTGCAAACACCATGCACCTTGAATCTGTAGTGTTTCCTTATTAGATCTAGTTTTGTGGTAGCCGTGGACAGCCAGTAGTTAATAGTATTAAATTGCTATATGATGTATCCCTCTCCCACTGTCTCTATTATCTGCAGTTATTTCAAGTGAAATCAAGTAGGAAATCAAAACTGCAAAACATTTTAAGCAATTCTACAGTGCCATAAGTAATTCATGTGAAAGTAAATGAATTCAAAATCATTTTCTGTGAAGTGACTTGTAGTGACTTTGCATGATTTACATTATGCAAAATTTGTAACAACACAGGAATGAAACAGATGGCAATCTTAAATATGTCATGATGGTGCACAATCTCACAACACAGAGGAAAAGCTATCGGAAAGTGAACTCCAGCCATTAAATAAACTTTGTGCCAGTTTAAACTCCTTTTGAGGCCTGATACAGATTAAAGTAGATCAAGAGCAAACTCCCCACACACCAAGCCACTGTAAGACTGCACACATTTATAATTACACTGCATCGAGCCTAAGACCCAGTTTGAACACAGGCAGGTGACTTGTGAGCTACATGCTAGATGCCCATTGTAATAAAAATCCAAGATGGAGGACGGCGAAAAATGTGGCTGTAAGAGCTGATCCTTTTTTGAGGTAGTTTAGGTGTTGGAGGCAATTTCCTCGAATTCCAGGAGCAGCAATTACTGTTTTATATGCTGTGGCGTTGTTTTGGAACTGAGGAAAAAATGATCAAGGCAACGGCTTGTAGAAAGGGGAAAGACTGGCTTTAATGTCATGAGGGGTACGTCAGGTTCCAAGTGAGAGATTGTGTTAGGGGACACTCTAATCAGAAGCACAGCCAGATATTTCTGTGGCCAGCAGCAAAAAACCAGAATGGTGTGTTGCCTCCCTGGTGCCAGGATCAAGGATATCTCGGAGAGGGTGCAGAATGTTCTGAGGGGGGAGAGGGACCAACAGGAGGTCATTGTACACATTAGAATCATGACATAGGAAGGGAAAAGAATGAGATTCTGAAGAGAGTTAGGCAGGAATTTAAAAAGGAGGTCCTCAAGGGTAGTAACATCTGGATTACTCCCGGTGATATGAGCTAGTGAGGGTAGGAATAGGAGGAGAGAGCAGATGAATGAACAGATAAGGAGCTGGAGCAGGGGAGAAGGATTCATACTTTTGGATCATTGGAATCTCTTCTGGGGTAAAAGCGATCTGGAAAAGAAACACAGTTTGCAGCTGAATTGGAAGGGGACTAATATACAGGGAGATTTGCTAGAACTGCTCAGGAGGATTTAAACTAGTAAGTTGGGGGGATGGGAGCCAGGAAGATGGTGAGGAAAAAGATCAATCTGAGACTGGTACAGTGGGGAAGAGATCAATCTGAGACTGGTACAGACAAAAGGCAGTGACCACATGGTCAGTGAGGGAGAGTGAGAAAGAAACCAACATTGCTAACTGACACAGCAGTGAATCTGCTTTTCCTGTTTGAGTTCATGAATCGCTGGATATCGGAGTGTGCCGAGGAAAAATTAACAAACAGTGAAATTCACAGCTGACCTTGGAGGAACCTGTGTGGGAGAGCTCACAGCACAGGAATGGATAAGGGCATAGTTTTTAAGTGTAACCTTGCTGTAAGTCTACAGTAGTGAGTAGAGTGGGTTCTTTCTTGATTATATGTTTTATTGAGATCTATATCTTGATTAAATTTTAAAAATATAAGCCATAAGTACTAAGTTAGCCTGGAGCACTGTTTTTAGAGCAAAATGATGGTGCTATTTTCTAGGTCTGTAGATTGTGAAGGAGCAAATTGGCCTTTAGTAGGGTGATATGCTCTTCCTGTCAGATATGGGAGTTAAGGAGATTTTCCATGTTACTGATAATTATATCTGCAGGAAGTATATTGGGTTGCGAATCCTATCAGATTGCATGGATTGGTTGGAGCGGCGATTAGAGGCAATAAGGAGTTTACAGGAGCTGGGGGTGTGATGGATGGCAGTTAGAGTCATAGAGATGTACAGCATGGAAACAGACCCTTCGGTCCAACCCATCCATGCCGACCAGATATCCCAACCCAATCTAGTCCCACCTGCCAGCACCCAGCCCATATCCCTCCAAACCCTTCCTATTCATATACCCATTCAGATGCCTTTTAAATGTTGTAATTGTACCAGTCTCCACCACTTCATCTGGCAGCTCATTCCATACACGTACCACTCTCTGCATGAAAACGTTGCCCCTTGGGTCTCTTTTATATCTTTCCCCTCTCACCCTAAACCTATGCCATCTAGTTCTGGACTCCCTGACCCCAGGGAAAAGACTTTGTATATTTATCCTATCCATGCCCCTCATAATTTTGTAAACCTCTATAAGGTCACCCCTCAGCCTCCAACGCTCCAGGGAAAACAGCCCCAGTCTGTTCAGCCTCTCCCTATAGCTCAGATCCTCCAAACCTGGCAACATCCTTGTAAATCTTTTCTGAACCCTTTCAAGTTTCACAACATCTTTCCAATAGGAAGGAGACCAGAATTGCACGTAATAATCCAACAGTGGCCTAACCAATCTCCTGTACAGCCGCAACATGACCTTCCAACTCCTGTACTCAATACTCTGACCAATAAAGGAAAGCATACCAAATGCCTTCTTCACTATCCTATCTACCTGCAAATCCACTTTCAAGGAGCTATGAACCTGCACTCCAAGGTCTCTTTGTTCAGCAACACTCCCTAGGACCTTACCATTAAGTGTATAAGTCCTGCTAAGATTTGCTTTCCCAAAATGCAGCACCTCGCATTTATCTGCATTAAACTCCATCGACTACTTCTCAGCCCATTGGCCCATCTGGTCCAGAACCTGTTGTAATCTGAGGTAACCCTCTTCGCTGTCCACTACACCTCCAATTTTGGTGTCATCTACAAACTTACTAACTGTACCTCTTATGCTCACCTCCAAATCATTTATGTAAATGACAAAAAGTAGAGGACCCAGCATTGATCCTTGTGGCACTCCACTGGTCACAGGCCTCCAGTCTGAAAAACAATCCTCCACCACCACCCTCTGTCTTCCAACTTTCAGCCAGTTCTGTATCCAAAAGGCTAGTTCTCCCTGTATTCCATTAGATCTAACCTTGCTAATCAGTCTCCCATGGGGAACCTTGTCGAATGCCTTACTGAAGTCCATCTCGATCACATCTACTGCTCTGCCCTCATCAATCTTCTTTGTTACTTCATAAAAAAACTCAATCAAGTTTGTGAGACATGATTTCCCACACGCAAAGCCATGTTGACTATCCCGAATCAGTCCTTGCCTTTCCAAATACATGTACATCCTGTCTCTCAGGATTCCCTCCAACAACTTGCCCGCCACCGAGGTCAGGCTCACTGGTCTATAGTTCCCTGGCTTGTCCTTACCATCCTTCTTAAACAGTGGCACCACGTTTGCCAACCTCCAGTCTTCCGGCACCTCACCTGTGTCTATCGATGATACAAATATCTCAGCAACAGCCCCAGCAATCACTTCTCTAGCTTCCCACAGAGTTCTCGGGTACACTTGATCAGGTCCGGGGGATTTATCCACCTTTAACCGTTTAAAGACATCCAGCACTTCCTCCTTGTAATCTGGACATGTTGCAAGATGTCACCATCTATTTCCCAACAGTCTATGTCTTCCATATCCTTTTCCACAGTAAATACTGATGCAAAATATTCATTTAGTATCTGTCCCATTTTCTGTGGCTCCACCCCTGATCTTTGAGGGGCTCTATTCTCTCCCTAGTTACCCTTTTGTCCTCAATATATTTGTAAAACCCCTTTGGATTCTCCTTAATTCTATTTGCTAAAGCTATCTCATGTCCCCATTTTGCCCTCCTGATTTCTCCCTTAAGTATACTCCTACTTTCTTTATACTCTAAGGATTCACTCGATCTATCCTGTCTGTACCTGACATATGCTTCCTTCTTTTTCTTAACCAAACCCTCAATTTCTTTCGTCATCCAGCATTCCCTATAGTTACCAGCCTTCCCTTTCACCCTGACAGGAATATACTTTCTCTGGATTCTTGTTATCTCATTTCTGAAGGCTTCCCATTTTCCAGCCGTCCCTTTACCTGCGAACATCTGCCTCCAATCAGCTTTCCAAAGTTCTTGCCTAATGCCATCAAAATTGGCCTTTCACCAATTTAGAACTTCAACTTTTAGATCTGGTCTATCCTTTTCCATCACTATTTTAAAATGAATAGAATTATGGTCGCTGGCCCCAAAGTGCTCCCCTACTGACACCTCAGTCACCTGCCCTGCCTTATTTCCCAAGAGTAGGTCAAGTTTTGCACCTTCTCTAGTAGGTACATCCACATACTGAATCAGAAAATTGTCTTGTACACGCATAACAAATTCCTCTCCATCTATGGCAGTCCCAGTCGATGTTTGCAAAGTTAAAATCCCCTGCCATAACTACTCTATTATTCTTACAGATAGCTAAGATCTCCTTACAAGTTTGTTTCTCAATTTCTCTCTGACTATTGGGGGGTCTATAATACAATCCCAATAAGGTGATCATCCCTTTCTTATTTCTCAGTTCCACCCAAATAACTTCCCTGTTTCCAGGAATATCCTCCCTCAGTACAGCTGTAATGCTATTCCTTTTCAAAAATGCCACTCCCCCTCCTCTTTTGCCTCCCTTTCTATTCTTCCTGTAGCATTTGTGTCCTGAAACATTCAGCTGCCAGTCCTGCCCATCCCTGAGCCATGTTTCCATAATTGCTATGATATCCTAGTCCCATATTCCTAAACATGCCCTGAGTTCATCTGCCTTCCCTGTTAGGCCCCTTGCATTGAACTAAATGCAGTTTAATTTATTAGTCCTACCTTGTCCCTGTCTGCCCTGACTGTTTGACTGACTTCTGTTCTCAGCTGTACCAGTCTCAGATCGACCTCTTTCCTCACTATCTCCCTGGGTCCCACCTTATTCGTTTAAATCCTCCCAAGCAATTCTAGCAAATTTCCCTGCCAGTATATTAGTCCCCTTCCAATTTAGGTGCAATCCGTCCTTCTTGTACAGGTTTCTTCTACCCCAAAAGAGATTCCAATGATCCAAAAATGTGAATCCTTCTCCCATACACCAGCTCCTCAGCCATGCATTCATCTGTTCTATCCTCCTATTCCTACCCTCACTAGTTCATAGCACTGGGAGTAATCCAGATATTACTACCCTTGAGGACCTCCTTTTTAAATTTCTACCTAACTCTCTCATCTCCCTTCAGAGTCTCAACCTTTTCCCTTCCAATGTCATTGCTTCCAATGTGGGCAATGACCTCCTGCTGGCCCCTCTCCCCCGTGAGAACATTCTGCACCCATTCTAAGACATCCTTGATCCTGGCACCAGGGAAACAACACACCATCCAGCGTTTTCTCAGCTGGCCACAGAAACGTCTGTCTGTACCTCTGACTATAGAATCCCCTAACACAATTGATATCTTGGAAGTCAACGTAACCCTCTTTGCATTAGAGCCAGTCTCAATACCTGAAACTTGGCTGTTCGTGCTATGTTCCCCTGAGAATCCATCTCCCTCTACATTTTCCAAAACAGTATACCTGTTTGAAATGGGTATATCCACAAAAGACTCCTGCTCTAGCTGCCTACCTCTCTTACCCTACCTGGAGTTAACCCATCTATGTGACTGTATCTGAGACTTCCCCTCCCCCCCTTCCTGTAACTGCCATCCATCACATACTGTTGCTGTTGCAAATTCCTCATCGCTTCTATCTGTCTCTCCAACTGATCCACTCAATCTGATAAGATTCGCATCCAGCAGCATTATGACAGATATAATCCGCAGTAACCTTAAACTCCCACATCTGACAAGAAGTACACATCACTGCAAAGGCCATTTTTGCTCCTTCACAATGTACAGACCCAGAAAATAACACCGTCTTATTCCTCTATAAACACTGCCTCAGGTTAAATTAATAGCTATGGCTTATATTTTAAGTTTAATCAAGAGACTTGTCTCCAAAACATATGATCAAGAAAGAATTCACTGTACCCATTACTGCAGCCTCTCTCTTGGACAGCCTTAAAACAACAATTAACTTATATGATACTGTGCTGTGAACTTCGCCCAACAGTTCCTCCAAGAGTAGTTGTGAATTTCACTGTTTGTTAATTTTCCCATCTCTCTCTCTCTCTCTCTCACACTGTCCTCACCATGTGCTTCCTTTTTTTTTCCAAAGTTCCAAAACAATGCAACACCATATAAGACAGTAATTGCTGCTCCTGGAATTTAAGGAAATCACCTTCAACACCTAAAATACTTCAAAAAAAGGAGCAGCTCTTACAGCCAGAAATTTTTCCCGTCCTCCATCTTGGATTACCCAGAATCCACCTTACAGGAAGGGAGAAAAGCAACAGATGCAGGTAGATGGGTCAACTTCAGGAAAGGTAGGAGGGGTAGGCAGATACTGAGGAGTCTTCTGTAGCTATCCCCATCTCAAACAGGTATGCCATTTTGGAAAATGTAGGGGTGATGGATTCTCCGGGGAATGTAGCACGAACAGCCAAGTTTCTAGTATCAAGACTGGCTTTAATATAATGAGGGGTACATCAGGTTCCAAGTGATAGATTGTGTTAGGGGACTCTCTAGTCAGAGGCACAGCCAGATATTTCTGTGGCCAGCAGCAAAAAATCAGAATGGTGTGTTGCCTCCCTGGTGCCAGGATCAAGTTTAGATTCCCTACAGTGTGGAAACAGGCCCTTCAGCCCAACAAGTCCACACCAACCCTCTGAAGAGTAACCCACCCAGACTCATTTCCCTCTGACTGATGCACCTAATACAAAGGGCAATTTAGGATTGCCAATTCACCTGGCCTGCACATCTTTGGACTGTGGAAGGAAACTCATGCAGACACAGGGAGAATGTGCAAACTCCACACACAGACAGTCACCCAAGGCTGGAATTGAACCTGGGACCCTGGTGCTGTGAGGCAGCAGTGCTAACCACTGAGCCACCATTAGGGTTTAAACTAGTTTGGCAAGGGGTGGGAACCAGAGCTACATATCTGAAAGGGGGGGTGGTTGTAGATGGGGCAGTGACAAGGATAAGGTTTCTCATGTGATGAAACAAAGGAATCAGTTAAAGTCTGTCTGCTTTAATGCAAGGAGTGTCCGAAATAAGAGTGATGAACTTAGAGCTTGGATCAGTCTTGGGACTGTGATGTTGTGGCCATAACGGAGACGTGGGTTTCACAGGGGCAAGAATGATTGCTAGATATTCCAGATTTTAGAATGTTTAAGAAGAACAAGATGGTGGAAAAAGAGGAAGGGGTGTAGCATTGCTAATCAGAGAGTGCATCACAGCTACAGAAATGAAGGTTGTTGAGGAATTTTTGTCGACTGAGTCAGTATGGATGAAAGTTAGGAACAGCAAGGGAGCAGCCATCTCACTGGGGGTTTTCTACAGACCCCCTAATAGCAGTAGGCAGATTGAAGAACTCATAGGCTGGCAGATTTTGGAAAAATACAGAAGTAGCAGGGTTGTTGTTATGGGTGACTTCAACTTCCCCGATATTCACTGGAACCTCCTTACTGCAGATGATTTGGGTGGAGCCATTTTTGTCAAGAAAGTTTCCTTACTCAGTGTGATGAGGGGAGAGGCCATTTTGGATTTGGTGCTCGGCAATGAGCCAGGACAGGTGTTAGATCTCGCGGTGAGAGAGCACTTTGGTGGCAGTGATCAAAACTGCCTCATATTTACCATAGCCTTGGAGAGGGAAAGGAACAGTTACCAAGAGCATTATTTAATTGGGGAAAAGTAAATTACGATGCCATCAGACAGGAGTTGTGAAGTACAGGTTGGGAGTAATTGTTCCACAGAAAGGGTACAGCAGACATGTGGAGACTGTTTAAGGAGCAATTGTTGTGAGTGATGCACAAATTAGTTTCTCTGAGACAGGTAAGAAGGGGTAAGATTAAGGAACCTTGGATGACGAGAACAGAGGAGCTTTTCGTCAAAAGGAAGAAGGCAGCTTAGTAAGGTGGAGGAAGCAAGGACCTTGCACAGCTTTAGAGGATTACAGGCTTACTAGAAAGGAGCTAAGAAATGGACTGATGAGAGCCAGGTGGGGGCATGAAAAAGACTTGGCAGGAAGGATTAGGGGGAACCCAAAGGCATTTTACTCATACGTGTGGAATAAGAGAATGATCAGGATGAAGGTAGGGAAGATCAGGGATAGCATAGGGAACTTGTGCATGGAGTCTGAGCAGATAGAGAAAGCCCTAAATGAGTGTTTTCTTCGGTTTTCGCTAAGGAAAGGGACCTTGTTGTGAATGAGAACTTTGAGGAGCTGGGAAACAGACTTGAACAGATGAAGATTGAGGAAGTTGATATGCTGGAAATTTTGGCAAACATTAGATTAGATTAGAATAGATTACTTACAATTTGGAAACAGGCCCTTCGGCCCAACAAGTCCACACCGACCCGCCGAAGCGTAACCCACCCATTCCCCTACATTTACGCCTTTTCCTAACACTACGGGCAATTTAGCATGGCCAATTCACCTGACCTGCACAAGTTGAAGTCACCCATAACAACAACCCTGCTACTTCTGTATTTTTCCAAAATCTGCCAGCCTATGAGTTCTTCAATCTGCCTACTGCTATTAGGGGGTCTGTAGAAAACCCCCAGTGAGATGGCTGCTCCCTTGCTGTTCCTAACTTTCATCCATACTGACTTTTGTATCTATCTATCTTTCACAAATGCCTCATGACCATCTTTAAGTCATGTAAAAAAATTAAGATTTTGATTGATTCATAAGATCATGCAAATTAGCCCAAACTGATGTTAGATTAACTGGTCTACAGTTACTCAGTTTATCCATCTGATATTTCTTGAACTATTCTCAAGTGCCATGTCAGGAACTTACATACTTAAAGATGATTGACAGATTATGGACCGGTAGTCTGTTATCTTCTCTCTGTCTTTTTTCAATCAAATGGCATTCATTTTTGTATCTATCTATCTGCATATTATAAAAATATTATACATCACTTGCTATTCATCTAATTTGATGTCTATAAGGTTTTAATGTTTTATTTAAATTCAGCCTTGGCATATATTTCTAATAAAACTAAGGTTTCTGAATTCTTAGCTAATATTAAAATCCAAAGGATAGCTCAGTCACAAGGACAAATATAAATAACCACTGCAGTGATGTCAGTTTGTAAATCTCCTGGAGCAGATGATTGTCCTGCCCAGTAAATTTTATCTGAAGTCTATTCAGCTGCTGTATTTGTCCATTGCCTGCAGTATATTATGTCCTGCATGATACTGCCAGATGCTGGAATATGTATCATAATGTTTGCATTATTTGGCTGCACATGAATTAAGAGTCCCACTTTGATTTAATAGCACACTCAGAATCTTGTGAAGATCATGCATTCTGCTTCCACAAACAAAACAGAAATTGTCAGAAAAATTCAGCAGGTCTGGCAGGGTCTGTGGAGAGAAATCAGAGTTGATATTTTGGGTCCAGCAATCCTTCTTCAGAACTGATGGTAGCAATTAAAAGGGAGAAGATAAAGTGGGGGGAGGGGGTAAGGAGTAAATGATAGGTGTGAATAAAGCCCAAAGAGAGAGAAATGTAGTTAGGCAGACAAAAAAGAGAGAATGAATAGCTGCTCGTGGGCCCAGTTATTGTCTCACAATGGGTTTAGTGATAGAAGACCATGTGATACCAAGGCCGAGTGTGTGGAGTTGGGATAAGGACGTGGGAGAAGGTGCCACAAACCCAACATTTGTTGAACTTGCTATTAAGTCCTGAAGGCTGCAGGGATCCCAAGCAGAAAATGAGATGTTGTTTTTCCTGCTTGCACTGAACTTCAGTGGAGCACTGCAGCAAGCCTGAGACAGAGATGTTGGCTAAGGAACAGGGTGGGATGTTAACATGGCAGGCAACTGGAAGCTCAGGGTCTTTTTCACAGGTGTTCTGTGAAGCAGTCACCCAGTCTATGCTTTGTTTCCCCAATGTGGAGGAGATAACATTGTAGGAAGCAAATATAGATTAGTGAAATGCAGGTAAAGTTCTTCTTCACCTGGAAGGTATGCTTAGGCCTTTGAATATTGAGGAGGAGGAAGTGAATGGGCAGGTAATATAGAAGGGTCACAGAGATGTAACACCTGGCCCATTTACATTGGCATATGTCAGTGGTAGTTCAGTTGGCAACTCCTACTCTCTCTCTCTCCCCAGAGTCAGAGGGTCATGAGTTCAAGTTTCAGTCCAGGGACTTCACAAAATTTAAGCTGAAACAACAGTATTGAGGGGATGCACTTTTAGAATGTGCCATCGTTCAAATGAGAAATTAACCTGACTGACCTCTCAGTTGATATAAAAATCTAATGGCGCTATTTAGAGGCAGGGAAATTCTTCCTTCTATGTTGCTTGATAGTTATCCCTCAAACAATAAGAATAAAATGGAATATCCAGCCATTATCATATTGTTGTCCCTGGAAGTTTGCTGTGTGCTAACTTGTGGCCTGAATTGTTATATCAAAACAATAACTGCGCTTCACAAATATGCCAATTTCTTGAGGTCTTGAGTTGTGAAAGGCATAATATACACATAAGTCTTTCTTTATTTTACGACAAGAAAGCAGAACAAAAAGACTTGCATTTTGTAGTCTTTATTCCCGCTCTTATGATGTTCCATCCGTTGAATTACATCTGTCATGTAGCCCCTGTTGTAATATACTTATATGTGGCAGTCAATTTGCACTCAAGAGCCATAAAATAGATCTTGAGTGACTGTTATGTCTGTTGTTGGTAATAAGTTGTTGAGTGAAGAACATTGGCCAGGATATTGTGCCATGGGATCTCTTGCATTCAGAGCTGAAAATGTGTTGCTGGAAAAGCGCAGCAGGTCAGGCAGCATCCAGGGAACAGGAGAATCGACGTTTCGGGCATAAGCCCTTCTTCAGGAATGGAGAAGAAGGGCTTCCTGAAGAAGGGTTTATGCCCGAAACGTCGATTCTCCTGTTCCCTGGATGCTGCCTGACCTGCTGCGCTTTTCCAGCAACACATTTTCAGCTCTGATCTCCAGCATCTGCAGACCTCACTTTCTCCTCAAAGATCTCTTGCATTCACCTGAACGTTGGAGACAAGATTCTCAGTTTGCCGTCTTGTTCACCAGAGAGCACCCCAGGGGTACATTTATTAACTGTAGCACAAATTGATAGACATTAGATTAGATTACATTACAGTGTGGAAACAGGCCCTTTGGCCCAACAAGTCCACACCGACCCACCGAAGCGAAACCCACCCATACCCCTACATTTACCCCTTACCTAACACTACGGGCAATTTAGTATGGCCAATTCACCTGGCCAGCACATCTTTTGGACTGTGAGAGGAAACCGGAGCACCCGGAGGAAACCCACGCAGACACGGGGAGAACGTGCAAACTCCACACAGTCAGTCGCCTGAGGCGGGAATTGAACCCGGGTCTCAGGCGCTGTGAGGCAGCAGTGCTAACCACTGTGCCACCGTGCTGTACTCTTCCAATATGTTAAATGCCTTTCCTTGAAATATCTATTCTAAAAGCATTAGACTATTGATTACCAGCTGATTGCTTTCGCCTTTCTGATTTGGATAATGCCTGTAATTGAAACAATCCAAAAGGAGAATTGGAAGATTCTATTACGGATATCATCAATAATGAGCAGCCCATCCACACTTATGTGCATTATGACAATTTGAAAACTTTGAAATGTCATGTCTTCTAACAGATTTATTTTTTGTTATGTTTGGAAAGTTTCCTCTTTTCATTCCCTTTTGTCCTTTTAATTTGCAAGATCCACAAATTTATTGAAACTAATCTTGAGAAGTTTTTCTTTAGGTATAGAATTGAAGACAAAAATGATCTATATCACACCCATTTTGTAGACATTACAAGGCTTTCGAAAGTCTTAAAGTAGTGGATAGAAAACACGCATATGTATCAAACCAGAAACCCATATTAAGTAAGGATGATCAAGGGCTATCCCTTTACCCACACTTGACACTTTGAGCACTTACATGTGCAAAAATGGTCAATATAGTCTGTTCATGTTTCTGCTGCAATGTTGGTGTTCCCTGAGACAGCCAATGCTAACATCATATTCCACTCAAGACAAACAGTTAAAAACATTAGGAGAATATAACTGGATGTTTAAAATTGACTTTTTGTGTTAGAAAGGCCTGTGGATAACTTTTAGAGCCATAGAAAATGGAAACAGACCCTTCAATCCAATTCGTCTGCACCGACCAAGTTTCCAGAACTAAACTAGTCCCACCTGCCTGCATTTGGTCCATATCCCTCTAAAGCTTTTCTATTCATGTACCTGTCCAAATGTGTTTTAAATGATGTAACTGTACCTGCATCGACCACTTCCTATGGCAGTTCACTCCATATACGAACCACTGTCTGTGTGAAAAAATTGCCCCTTAGGTCCCTTTTAAATCTTTCCCCTCTCACCTTAAAAATATGGCCCCTAATTTTAAACCTCCCCACCCTTTGGGTAAAAACCTTTGCTGTTCACCTTATCTATGCCTCTCATAACTTTATATAGCTCTATGAGGTCACCCCTCAACCTCTTACATGCCGGTGAAAAATGTCCCAGTCTATCCAGCCTTTCCTTATAACTTAAATCCTCCAATCCCAGTTACAGCCTGTTAAATCTTTTCTGAGCCCTTTCTTGTTTAATAATATCCTTCCTATAACAGGGCATTGCTCAAAGATTGGTGTAAGAGGAATAGGTTTCAGTTCATGGAGCATGAGCATCAGCATTAGGGTAGAAGAAGGCTGTTCTGGTGGGACAGGCTTTACTTCAACTGTGCTGAATTGAATAACCAGGGCTGTAGAGAGGACTTTAAACTAAATAGAGATCTTCATAAGTAACTATTCTTTGAGGAATCCCTCCTGTGAAAAGATATCTATAAACACTATCATAACCATTTTGTAAATATGTGCCAAACACAGAGTGAGAAAACTGAAAAGCCTGTACAATGTAGGAACAAGTAGAAAATAACAAAAAAAAAAATGATTACAAGCAAAGCTCAGTAACTATGTATGGAATATAAATGTATTAATAGATAGTCTCTTGAAACACAAAGATTATGAACAGTTTGAGAGTATAAAGATGGTGCAGATAAATTACAATATTGTGCTCTCCAGCTTTAAACCATGAAAGCTAGAGGAACAATTGTTTTCATCTGCCCCAATAAATCACAAACCTCTGTGCAGCAATGACAAGAAATAAATTAGTCCATTTGCAGTCATGTATCGAACCTAAGATCTGTATGATCCGCTTTTGGTTTATTTCCAAAGCAGGCAGGAGCTGATCTGCTGGAGTCATACATACATCTTCAACTGTCATGTACTATCCAGGCTATCTTGTATATTCAGTTGCAATTTCAATCTATTTCTCCCATAGCAAAATATTTTTAGATTTTGTGGGACAAGCTAATGGGGAATAGTTGATATCACAGTGGAAGGCCAGTTATAGTAGCCATTTCAGGAATGTAAGACCCTCATAATTCATCAGTGCTGCAGGCAAAAGGCAAGATTTGACTTATCTTTCTCAAGAACGTGTGCAGTTGCTGAATGTGATACATGGTTTCTCCAAGGAGATCAATGACAACAACTTGTATTCATATAGCAACTTCAGCGCAATAGAAAGCCTCAAGGTACTTCACAGGGGCATTACAAAGCACAGTTGGGCATCCAACCACTTAAGGAAACAACGTTGTATGGCCAGTGCAGCAAATACGTCACCGATTAGAGGCAAATGCTACTGCTCAGCACAATGAACCAGATTAATAGTTACTTTGAAATCACTGCAAATGCTGATCCATCTTCCTTCATCATTTCTCAAGAAGCGGTTCATTCCAGAAGGAGTTTTTGCTGATAGATGTTTGGATTGATCAAAAACCTTGCCAAAGGGATAGGTTTTAAGCTGTGACTTAAAGAAGAAAGATAAAATAGAAAGGCAGAGAGATGTAGGGAAGATGTCCCAGGGCTTTGGACTGAGGCAATGAAAGACACAGCAGCAACAGTGGAGTTTTTAAAACTGAGCATCCTCGTGAGGTACAGTTAGTGGAATGCAGATTTCCCAGAGGGCTGTGGTGCTGGACGAGGCCAGAGATGGGTAAGGACAAGTCAAATGACACTTGAAGAAATGGATGAAGGTTTTAAAGTTTAGGTATTGTTCGACGAGGAGACACTAGATTTGTGAGTTTAGAAGTGATGAGTGGGCGGGACCTTGATAAAAACACAAATTGGAGCGATTTGGATAATAGGTTTACAGTATGCTGGCCAGGTGTGCATTGGAATAGTCAAGGATAGAGAGTTGAGGGTTTGCATGCACCAGAACTCAGGTAGGAGAACAGGAGAAAGTGAGGACTGCAGATGCTGGAGATCAGAGTCGAGAGTGTGATGCTGGAAAAGCGTAGCAGTTCAGGCAGCATCCGAGGAGCAGGAGAATCAATGTTTCGGTTGACATTACTGATGAAGAGCTTACGCCCAAAACGCCGATTCTCCTGCTCCTCGGATGCTGCCTGATCTGCTGCGCTTTTCCAGCACCACACTTTTTGACAGAATCTGTAATGTCAAAGAGGTGGAAATGGGTGGCCTTGTAATAACATGGATATGATGTTGGAATCTTAACCCACAAATGCTGAAAAGAACATTTCAACAATGCCCCAACCATTAATCCACAGTCTCAGCTAACACTCTCTATACTATTTGCCAAGACCTGTGGTAGACTCCATGGGTGAAACATCATTGATGTGAGAGCAACAACCAATTTGAAGGATGGGGAGCATCACAATGGTATTACAGCTAAGATCTTCCAAAGCTGCTGGGACTTTGCTTACACCCAGTCTCCGTGCACTCACCTTATGGATTTGGGGTTGTTTTATTTAACAATCCTCCAACTTCATGAATGGCACAACTGTAACTACCTTCAAGAAGGGAGATAACATACCCTGTAGAAGCTTTTGAGGTATTTCCCTCTTGTCCACAGCTGAAAAGTCCTGACATACATTCTCCTGAATAATTTACTTCCTGTGGTTGAGGAAGTCTTAGCAGAAAGACAGTATGGCCTAGATGTTCCAGAGGGACACAGCAAAATAGACTAAGGAAAATGTCAAGGACAACACCAGGAACTCGCATTGCATCCTCCAACCTGCTCAAAGCTTTTAACTCAGTAAAATATGAGGATTGTAGTCCAAAGTTTTGGATATACAAGGAATTTATTACAGTCCTGTCATTGCTTCATGAGATACAAGGTTATGTGATAGTCCCCATGCTATTGACAATCACCCTGACAGTGGCTATTCACTTCACTGATAGTCAATAGCCCTCTGATGTCAGGATTAATTACTATCTAGATGGAAAATTCTTTAACTTCAGAAAGCTCCATTGCAAAACCAAACTGATGAGCTTAGATATAAATGAGCTACAGTTTGAAGATGACCACAGTGTCATTGTCCATAGAGTCATTGAGATATACGAGGAGAAAGTGAGGTCTGCAGATGCTGGAGATCAGAGCTGAAAATGTGTTGCTGGAAAAGCGCAGCAGGTCAGGCAGCATCCAGGGAACAGGAGAATCGACGTTTCGGGCATAAGCCCTTCTTCAGGAAGAAGGGCTTATGCCCGAAACGTCGATTCTCCTGTTCCCTGGATGCTGCCTGACCTGCTGCGCTTTTCCAGCAATACATTTTCAGCTCATTGAGATATACAGCTCGGAAACAGACCCTTCAGTCCAATTCGTCCATGCTGACCAGATAACCTATCCTAATCTAGTCCCATTTGCCAGCACCTGGCCCATATCCCTCTAAACCCTTCCTATTCATATATCCATCCAGATGCCTTTTAAATGTTGCAATTGTACCAGCCTCCACCACTTCCTCTGGCAGCTCATTCCACACACATACCACCCTCTGTGTGAAAAAGTTGCCCCTTAGATCCCTTTTATATCTTTCCCCTCTCGCCCTAAACCAATGCCCTCTAGTTCTGGACTTCCACACCCCAGGGAAAAGACCTTGTCTCTTTACCCTATTCATGTCTCTCATAATTTTATAAACCTCTATAAGGTCACCCCTCAGTCTCCAACGCTCCAGGGAAAACAGCCCCAGCCTATTCAACCTCCCCCTATAGCTCAAATCCTCCAAATGTGGCAACATTCTTGTAAATCTTTTCTGAATCCTTTCTGCAGTGGATTTGCAAAATGCTTTTGGTATCTTCAATTCTTCAGAGAAGAAAGTTGCCAAAATAAAAACCATAAATCCA
The DNA here is from genome assembly GCF_037043375.1 of Chiloscyllium plagiosum. Lineage (NCBI taxonomy): Eukaryota > Metazoa > Chordata > Chondrichthyes > Orectolobiformes > Hemiscylliidae > Chiloscyllium > Chiloscyllium plagiosum. The sequence goes on from NW_028270160.1 coordinate 54,835,833, forward strand.
CACCCAGTCAGCCAAAGTATTTCCTCAGCCATAGATATTTGACAAAACGACTCTGAAAGGTGGTGTGCTTTTCTCAGACTTTGGCAGCATCTCTCTCAAAGGGAGATCTGACACTAGATCAGTTGTGCCAGCTCAGCTTTCTATAAATAAAACAGTGCTTGTTTGACAACAAAAATATCTTTGGGGGTTATGATGACCTAGTGATATCATCACTGGACTACAAATCCAGAGACTCAGGTAATGTTCAGCGGACTCAGGTTCAAATCCTGCCACAGCAGGCGGTGGAATTTGAATTCAATAAAGATCTGGAATTAAGAGCCTAACAATGGCCATGACTGGATTGTAGGAAAAAGATTGTAGGGAAGGAAACGGTCATCCATACCTGGTCTGACGTACATGTGACTCCAGACCCAGGGCGATGTGGTTGACTCTAAATTCAGGGATGGGCTATAAATGCTAGCCCAGCTGGTGATGCCCAAATCCTGAGAATGAATAAGAAAAAGTCCAAATATACAGACCAGTTGTCCTTACTGCTTTGCTGTACTGCATTGAGCCTTGGTCTGTGCTTCAGCAACACTAAGAGCTTGAGAAAAATTTCATCGGCAAAGACTTTGCTGCATCCTTTGTCTTCACTGGGAGGATTCCTAAATAGATGCTCATGTCCTCGAAGCCAGCTTCATAATCATTCAGACAAAACTTCAGCAAAACCAGCTTCAATAGACAGGATACAGTGTCTCAATGATGACAAATGGGTGATTTTCCCACAGGATCACTGCGAGCACTTTGTGATATTTGTCACCTCTATCAGTATGTGGTACTGAGTCAGGGTTGTTTGACGGAGATTGCTACCATTCACCTCCATTGTCTTTGCTCTGTCTTGAGTTTATGTAGCTGTTAGCGGTGGAGAATACATCACAGTAGAGTATCTATAGAACAGATACTGTTCTTAAAAAAGGTTATGCTCAGACATAATAACAGTGGCTTGAGGGAGATACACCGACTCTTTCTGAAAGCTAGATTAGAACTCTTACCTCAACTCACAAACTGTAAGAGAGTCAGTAAAATGGTATAGTCAATGCAACATAGGCATGAGTCACAACCATTATCTTCTACACCATCTTCTCCCAAACCTTTCCACCACAGCTAACCATGCTGCATTGATGTATATGATACATTTAAAATGACCTCAATTCGCCACCATCCACTTCCCAAATTTTCTGGCATCCTAAGAACACATGGTCTGGAGATTTCGCAATTTTCCCAGAACATACTGTTTTAGGACTTTAGCCCCTGTTTCTGGTTCAGTGGATCGATTCTCCACTGGGCGGCCTTTTATTTCTTGGCTATCCTTTGCAGGGACATCCCCCTTTATAGATACTGTTGATCCATTAACTTAGCTAAATCTCTTGAATTTTCTTCCCAGAAGACAGCTGTTCAGGTTGAACTAAATATTTTCTTCCTTGTAACGTTCTGGAATTTTGTCACACGCCATTGATTTCTCATTGGAAATTTGTTATTTTTTCGCATTATCCTGGATGCTTAAACCAAGCCATTTTCTCTTATTGACTAAGCTCTGGATGGGATGCCGGTTAATCTGTCCCCCACGGAGTCATATGCATCTTTAACACTCTTGATCTGTTGTCTGAAGACGATCATCGAAAAACTCCTGAATGACCTCCAGTAGGTTGCGCTGTTCATTCTTGGTTTCAACACTTACTCCTTCCCACTGATTTGGCTGAACTTTAGCTTCTGATTTACCTTCAGTGATGATGGGAATGTTTTCCAGATTTGTCAATCTGCATGATGCAGGTTTCTCAATGGGTTGTAACACCTTCAATCTTTTGAGATCTCCTGCCACTCCACTATTGACTGAGCCCAGGCTATATACCCGGCACTGCCTGTGAATCTTGTGTATTCTTTCTAAAGGCTTTCCTGAAGGGATTCTGGAACAACTAGTCTTTTATTATACACTAGCAAAGCTTGAGAGTAGGCCCACAGAAAGCAACTGGCCCAGGCCCAGTCCCAGCCATGCACTCAGGTTCTGTGCATACCAGCTGTCAGGTGTATTTGCTGACATCTTTAATCTTTAATCTTTCCTTATTACAGTCTGAAGTCCCCACCTGTCCCCACCGTCATCCTGGTGACAAAGAAAATCCTTGCAGCATACCTCAATGACTACCGTCCAGTGGCTTTGATCTCCATAGTTATGATGTGCTTCAAGAGGTTAGTCATATCAATTCTAGCCTCCCAGCCTGGTTTTATCCCTTGCACTTCGCCTACTGTTACAGTCAGACACCATCTCCCTGGCCCTGCACGTATCCCTGGAATATCTGGATTACAAGCATACCTACATCAGGCTCCTACTCATTGACTAAAGTTCTGCCTTCAGCACTGTAATTCCAACAAAACTAACTTCAAATCTCCAAGACCTAGATCTCAGCTCCGCCCTCTGCAACTGGATCCTCGACTTCCTGACCTACAGACCTCAGTCAGTGAGAATAGGCAACAGCACCTCCTCCACGACAATCCTCAACACTGGCACACTGCAAGGCTGCAAACTCAGCCCCTTGCTATACTTACGGTACATTCATGACTATCTGGCCAAATTTTATCCTAATTCAATTAAAAGTTTGCTGATGACACCACCGTTGTAGGCCAGATCTCAAGCAAATAATGAGATGGAATGCAGGACAGAGACAGAGCGCTTGATGATTTGGTCTAACAATAATAACCTCTCCCTCAATGTCAGCAAAATGAAACAGCTGGCCATATAGACTTCAGGAGCCAATCTGGAGGGCACGCCCGTGTCTACATCGATGGAGCTGAGGTGGAGATGGTCGAGAACCTCAGGTTCCTAGGAGTGATGATCGCCTACAATCTGTCCTAGTCCACCCACATTGATGCGACAGTCACGAAAGCACAACTACACTTCTATTTTCTCAGGACGTTAAGGAAACTTGGCATGTCCATAAAGACTCTTACCAATATTTATAGATTCTATATGGATGCATCACCACTTGGTACAGTAATAGCGCTGCCCAGGACCATAAGAAACTACAGAGAGTTGGGAGCACAACTCAGTCCATCACATAAGCCAACCTTCCATCTATTTACTGCATCTATGATTCTCACTGCCTTGGAAGGACAGCTAACACAATCAAAGAACTCTCCCACCTCTTTTATAATCTCTTCCAAACTCTTCCATGGGGAAAAAGGTACAAAAGCTTAAAAACATGTATTAACAGATTCAAGAACAGCTTCTTACCCGAGGTTATTAGACTTTTGAATGGACCTCTCAAGATTTTCGATGCAATGTTGATCTCACCGTTTGTGCACCTTGTCTGCAGCTGTAATGTTGTACTCTTCACTGTGTTCTATTATCCGAATGCACTTTGTATGGTATAATCCACCCGTACTGCACACAAAACAACTTTTCACTGTGCCTAGATACATGTCACAATAATAAATCAAATCAAACCTTAAAACAATGATACTCTTATGTGATACACTCACTTTTTTTAATGCATTTAGGTCTTTTGGATGTCAAGATGGTGAGTGGCTGATTGGAAATTTGCAGGTGGTAATGTTCCCATGTATCTGCTGCCCTTGCGCTTCTCGATGGAAGTGGTTGAGGGTTTCTAAAGGGCTGTCTGGTGAATTCTTACCGGGTTGATTGGCCAATAACGTCTCTCAGTCCCCACATGAGGGGACCTATTCTTCTGGCTAAATCTATGATTTTCTCCCCATAGGGAAGAGGACCATTACTGACTGCCCTACTTCATTCCAGTCTTGAGCCTCTCAGCTTGACTATGAGTCATTCTCATAATACAATAAGACACATGAGTATGATGGAGGTGGATGAAAGCATGATGCAGGAGCAGGAGCGCTGGTGAGGTGTCCCCAGTGAATAAGTAAGAAGCACAGAGGGCAAGAACGGCCAGTAGTTTAGGAGGATAAAGTTGGTGGGAGCAGTTGGTGCATAAAATAGTGAGCGTTGTAACCCATAAGCCTTGGTGGCAGAGTTGGTCAGTGTGAGTCTTGTGGGTGTGAAGGAGAAGAAAGAAGATGGTGCCTCCCACCCTTCCAAAATGCAGATCATTGGCCTGCTTCCTGCACTACTGGGCATCGCATTTCATGCAGGCTACAGCACTGACCCAAGATGTAAATTGTGCCTGGGCTGACTTTGTCTAGTGGTATGGCAACCTGTGACAGCCAACTGATAAAAGTACTGATCTTTTGTACATGATGCTGTTCACCAACACCTCCAAGTCCTTGTCTGTGAGGCAGGGAGATAGTGTGCCTTTTCTTCTAGGACTTGTCTTTGGTGACAAGGCTTAAACACTACAGTATGTGGGCTCATTCATGCCTTGCAGCATTTTGAAGTAGTGTGCTGGACTTTAAGCATAGTGCCAGAGGTATGTACCCTGAAAGATCACATCAGTGGTGAGCTTCTCTGCCTCTCCAACTACACAATTCTCCATTTGTAAGAGCCAAGTTTCAAAATTAATGAGGAGAAGAGCAGAAAATTGCCTGAAAATAATTCACCCTGAGCCATGATTGACTGGGTGCCATGAATACACTTCCTGATTCCTGATGAAGGACTCCTGCCTGAAACGTCGATTTTCCTGCTCCTCCGATGCTCCCTGTCCTGCTGTACCTTTCCACCACCACACTCTCGACTCTGATTTCCAGCATCTGTAGTCCTCACTTTCGCCATGAATACACTTGCCAATTTAATTGCAAATAGGAAAGATCTGTCCTTTGGCTGTACCCACAGTCTGTGTGTGACAATAGTAGAATGGGTGGTGCCATTGTCACTTTCAAATCATTACTTTACACAACAAAAGCACCCCCATCCCATTTCAGGTCCTGCTTTCTCAACACTGGAGTAGGCAGAGCTGTATGGAAGGATAACGGAAATGCTTTCCAGACAATGTGGGGCTCTCCTTGAAGTATGGTGGTATTGACGATGATGTCTGGGAGGACATTGTGACCAATTGTTCAAAGCCACGACAGCTTGTCTATTGAGTTATATTGTGCTCTGAGACACAAATTTAAATGAAGAAGCTGAGAGATGCCAAGCAATTAAACTAAAGTCAGCAAATCCTGCACTTTGGATCCTGATGGTTCATGGGACATCCTGCCATATATACCCAAAGATCTTTGGGTTGTGGATTGACCTATTCAGTCCCTCAAAGACCCATGGCTGAAACTTGCAGACCTGGATAGATGCTATCCTTGAACTGAGGGACAATCAACAGCAAAGGCTTTCATGTGAGGCCAGTGAGATGAGGCCATTTTCGATGGCACAAATTAACCCTACATGATCCCGGTTAGTGGCAAAAGGTCAGATTATGTCAAATGGGCACATGGGAGTCATGGCCCCATGTAAACAAGGGCAATGGTATGGGATGAAGTGAAGTTCAAATCTCCCAGCACTGTTTCAGTGGAGACTTAAACCTGTTTGAAATGCCATTCAACTTTCTTACATTAACATATCATAGTGGGGTTTCAGGACCAAAGAGATTTTGAAAGCAGTGCATCTCAAATTATTCTAGAACAGGGCAATTTCTTACAAAAGGTGTCTTATATGAATGATTTAATGCAGGGGAGACAATGAATGATGACACACTATCACACTCCTCTGGGATTCATTTGGTGAATTGTGTGAGAGTGGCAGGATGTTCAAAGCTCGTTTATACCAGAACAGCGAATACAAATTCACAACAGATATGAAGGTTATTCTCGTAAAATGTCCAATTACAGCAGATTCTTATTACCGCCCTATGATCTTGGTTAGAGCATGCTGGGCGCTTGGCTCATAAAATTCATTAATTCTCCAGGTCACTCTGCATGAACAAGTAAGGTTAGGGCAAGGATGACATGGCGGGCATAGACTGTTAAACCACTGACATATTCCTTCCCATTCAGTTGAACCCAGTCGCTGCTCAGTCAGCAACGGAGATAAGGTGGGTTTTTTTTTAAACAACAACTCCCTCAGTGGGAAATGCATGGAATCAGGCAGAGTGCCTATTTGGTGAATAGTGCAATTGAACTGGATGTAAATCCAATATTGCAACCAATTCTGACAAGGTAGATTGCATTAAAAAATTCCCCGCTGTGTTTCCTCAATTCATCACAAAGAAGTGAGGAAGGGAGAATTTGTTTCCCCTTTACAACCTCCCTGGTTTGGCTGAAACAATGATTTGTATTATTTTTAGCATGAGGCCTATATCTCACTCCAATTAAAATGTAATTAGCTAATTTCTATTACAGCTGTAAGCAACTAATGACAAGATATACTTGAGTGAAAAAAGAGCAATTTTATTATCAGCTAACCCCAAGGAAAAAGCAATAAATGTTATGCATATACAGAAGTTTAAAGTTAAAATAAGATAGAGTCTGGTATTAAAGGAAGGTGAAAGGCATGTAATGGTTTCAGCTGTCATTGAGTTGTAAGCCTGAGCTCACAATGGCTCAGTTGGTGTCTCTAATCATCGGGAATAGCAAATATTTCCGTTGTTCTTTGGGTCCTCAGTGTTTTTAACATAGAACATAGAACATAGAACATTACAGCGCAGTACAGGCCCTTCGGACCTCGATGTTGCACCGCCCTGTCATACTAATCTGAAGCCCATCCCACCTACACTATTCTATGTACATCCATATGCCTGTCCAATGACGACTTAAATGCACTTGGCGAATCTACTACCGATGCAGGCAAAGCATTCCATACCCTTACTACTCTTTGAGTAAATAAACTACCTCTGACATCTGTCTTATACCTATCTCCCCTCACTTTAAAGTTGTGTCCCCTCGTGTTTGCCGTCCCCATACTTGGAAAAAGGCTCTCCCTGTCCACCCTATCTAACCCTCTGCTTATCTTCTTGTCATGCAAACATTGCATTGTGTACTCTCCATGTGGATATTATGTCTTTTTTATTCATTCATTCACCGGCTAAGGGTATTGCTGGCTAGGCCAACGTTTATTGCCCAAAGGGTAGTTAAGAGTCAACCATGTTGCTGAGGATCTGGATAGCAGTTTCCTTCCCTAAATAACATGAGTGAACCAGATGGGTTTTTTTCCCCAACAATTGGCAAAAGATTCATGGTCATCATTAGGCTCTTTAATTCTAGATTTTTAGTTAAGCTTAAATTCCACCATCTGCCATGGCAGGATCTGAACCTTGGTCCCCAGGACTAGCAGCCCAGCAATAGTACCATTAGGCCATCACCTTCTTTATCACTGTTTGCTAATTGTTGGTGAAGTTCCATCTCCAATATGTGAACATTCCCAAAGAAGTGCAAATCAGACTACCAGATGATGGCCTTTCCATGGCCGACTGTGTAAATTAGCTTCAGTACCTCCTGAGGAAATGTTCATTAAAGTTCAGATGGCTTTGTTTATTCCATGTTGTTGTCATTAAGTTTAACCAGCCTGGGTGTTAGATACCCATAGGGAGGGCCTCAGCCGGGACCTTGGGTTCATGTCACATTACAGGTGACCACCATTGCACTACACACACACACAGATATTCCTACACACACACACACACACTTTCACATACACACAGACACAGGTACACACAGACGCGCACACAGACACCCACACACATCCTCATAGACACACACACTCCAACACTCACCCCCTCACAGACTTAAGACACTCTGCACTCACTACACACACACACACACTTTCTCACACTCACAACCCCCACCCCAGACAGACACACACACACAGACAGACAAAGACCCAAATGCACACATATATTTTGTGGGGTGAATTTGTACTTTCAGGGTTACATTGTACTTTGCTCAAAAACTGCATGTATTCATGTAGAACTCTGAGCTCAAAAACTGCATGAATTTATGTAAAACTCCATTATCTCACTTTTTAGATTAGAATCAATCTAAACATCATGGCATAGACAGAGAACACAGGGGGCCAACACCTTCAACATATTGTCTAGCTATCACCATTGTTAACAGCTAACCTGAGAATGCAACTTTTAAAAAAAAGGTTTTGTGATTTACACATGAAAGAAGTGAAATTATCACTGTATTCTAACAGATGAAAGGCTTAACAGACAATCAATTTTTCAATGTATAATTTCAGTTACATCACATTGTAATTTTTGCTATAAATTCTGTGTTACGATCAAGCCCTCCATTATCACCTGATGAAGGAGCGTCGCTCCGAAAGCTAGTGTGCTTCCAGTTAAACCTGTTGGACTATAACCTGGTGTTGTGTGATTTTTAACTGGGTGTTAGATGATTCCTTTGACCACTTTGAGTCAATGTTTTGTCCATTTTTAAAACTGATTCGGTCCATGGGACTCACAGGTATAAAAGTCTGACAATGGAATTTGAAACTTAATAGCGTTTATTTCATAACCATCGTGAAAGCATGAGGAGTGAAGTTCAACAGAGATATGTTGCAAGTAATGTTTGTTCCCAGTTTTTAGGAATACTTGCACAATAAGTACTCTCAGTGGGGGGGATACATAGAACATAGAACATAGAACATAGAAGAATACAGCGCAGTACAGGCCCTTGGGCCCTCGATGTTGCGCCGATCCAAGCCCACCTAAACTACACTAACCCACTATCCTCCATATACCTATCCAATGCCCTCTTAAATGCCCATAAAGAGGGAGAGTCCACCACTGTTACTGGCAGGGCATTCCATGAACTAACGACTCGCTGAGTGAAGAACCTACCCCTAACATCAGTCCTATATCTACCCCCCCTTAATTTAAAGCTATGCCCCCTTGTAATACCCGACTCAATACGTAGCTGATGTTTAAAACCGTCCAAGAATCCAAGTCAGTGGCTCCTTCGTTGACCGTATCTTTCAACAACATCAATAGATACTTGAGTTCAGGCTGCCTAATTGTCCTCTGAGCTACATAGAAATATAGAAACATAGAAAATAGGTGCACGAGTAGGCCATTCAACCCTTCAAACTTGCACCACCATTCAACGCAATCATAGGTGATCATGCAATCCTCCATTCCTGCCCTCTCCCCATACCCCTTGATTCCTTTAGCTGCAAGGATCGCGTCCAGCTCCCTCTTGAATATATCGAACGAACTGGCCCCGACAGCTTTCTGTGGGAGAGAATTCTGCAGGATCACAGCTCCCTGAGTGAAGAAATTCTTCCTCATCTCAAACCTAAATGGCTTACCCCTTATTCTTAGTCTGTGACCCCCCAGTTCTGGACTTCCCCAACATCAGGAACATTCTTCCAACATCTAGCCTGTCCAGTCCCATCAGGATTTTATATACTACTCCACTCATTCTTCTACATTCCAATGAGTACAAGGCCAGTCGATCCAGACTTTCCTCGTACAGCCGATGTAAAACCATTGGAGGGCAATAGGGGAAAGATAGAGAAATTTAGTTCCCTTGCATAAGAATAATAAAGGGTGATCTACATCCTTAGTTACAGGATTCTGATGGTAATGCTTTGAACTAACAAAAAAGGATAAAATCTGATTAGTATTTGATATCATTGCCAGAGCCATTTCAAAGAGTATCTTGCCTTGTCAGTGCTTCTTATCGACAAATGATGAATGAAATCAGGACACGTACATACTCAATGTGTCCCTGAAAATAAATCTCTAAAATTGACACTAAATATTGAGCGGTTCTGCAGCTGCACCTGTTGCATATATCTATCAACTTGTTTGAGAGAAAAGATTACCCTGTGAGTTCTAAAGACAGACAAACATTTTCAGTAGAATTAAAGAAAGTTAATTAGTGCCCGAATCATAATCCAAGAATGACACTAACTGAGAAATGAACTTTTCAAGTGGAGAAACATCTCTGAGAGAACATTCAAATCAATAGGATAAAGGATCAATTGGTCACGAAAATGGATAATGTCAGCTAATTATAAGGACTGTCCTGTGGATCCCAGAAGGAAATGAACTACTGGGCGTCGAATGAGGGCGCCAAGTTAGTGCAAGGCTAGCAAAACCAACCTGCTCTACTTAAAACATGTTTGCACATCTTAAAGGTGAGCTGCATTCTGAGGAGGCAAGTGAACTCCAATCTTGTTAAGTTGATGAACGAAAGGGGAAATGGGTAGAGTCCTTGTGGTAAAATCCTGTAACCATGGAGATCTTGTTGCAAAAGACAGAGGGAAGAACAGAAAGGTCTTCTTTTGTTCAAACAGAGGATACAAAGACAATGGGAACAAATAGCAGCTATGCCATTCATTTAGATTTAAACATCTGGTTGCAATGCCGCAAAAAAATTCAATGAGTTCACATGAGTGCTTATGATCGGCAAATGCATCTTTGAATGCCATATCCTTATAAATGTATGTCAAGGCTCGCAAGCTGCTCCCTACTTCACACACGCTTAGTTTATCAACCTACAGCCTGAACTGAGCATAACTGAAATCCAACATTCACCGTACTCTGTCAGTACCCCTAATTGTCTCATCCTCACATCCCAGCTTGCAAGCTCTGCCTGCCTTTGGTCAGAAACATCTCCGCCTGGCAATAATTAACCAGAGAATGATAGACATGGTTGCATGCTTGTCCTCATGAAGGAGGAAATGCTGACAATGATTGGTGTGCAATGACTTGAGGTCACAAATAGCTTTAGGACTGGTACAATAGAAGATGGTAGCATGTTCCAACCTAATTCACCTACTCACATCCTGCATGCGCCTCACACCACAATCCCCGTGCATTCAGAAACTACAGCTGGTGTAAGTTTGCATCCTGTGTTATCCCATGCTATCCCACTTTCCATCAAACCAACTCTTAGTAAGTGTCTTTGTTCCTTCAAATGCTCAAGAACTGCCAGCTGTGGGTTGCTGTGGGTTCCTAAAGTGTATGAGGAATAAATTAAATTCATCTTACTTTAATGAAATTCAAACCTTTCTTTTTCTGACCCCAAGACTTGAATGCTACCCAATGAAACCAGAGTCTCATTTCCTGGTCTCATGGCTGAACATCAACATCATTACATTTCATTCAATGTTTTCTTTATACAGCAATACTTTTTTGTTCTTAATTTATTAATTTATTTAAACTTTCATGGATGAGAAACAGCCACTTGGCTCATCAAATCTTATTTCTATTCTATGCCGATGCACCAAGCCTATGCTATCCTGCTGGAGAGATTACTATACACATTTATCACATTTTGTGTGCAGTCTTATTTGCAGGTCTTTGAAAGAATAGTTTCATTAACTTTAATTTTGATTCCTTGGCTCTAGCCTTACCCTACAAGAATAACCTTGCTTAAGTTGACATATGTGGGTTGATTCCATTGAGTTTTCTGTTTCCAATGTGCAATTTCTCAGCATTTCTTCACTGCTCATTCCATTTGCACTCATGATCAGTCTCATTGTTCTTCTCTGGGCTTTGATAATACACATACATCTTGTCTTGGATGAGCAGAGCTGAATATAATAGGGCCTTGTGATAATTCAAAAGGAAATTGAGACTGAATCCTTCTTTATGTGAGATAATGGGAAGACATGTAAAGGCACTAGAAAACCAAGCCTTTTGCAAATCGCCAAAACAGTGAGAGGGTGCCCAGTGAAGAGAACCAGCCCAGAATGTGCACAACTTGAAGGATCATTTGGTACAGTGAACTCAAGCACTGTGCAATCTGTTGGGAATCACCGGAAATTGGACATAAGCTTGTTCATGAGCAACACATAAACATTAAATGAAGCTGTCATCTGTTTTGGACAAGAGCCCCTAAAATCATTCTAAAGCCCTGAACAAAGCTCACAAGCCGCAGACAATTGGCAAGGACTGAAAGAGATTGATCCCCACCTGATTTTCATTCTTCACTGATCCCTGAAGCAAACTCTCAGTGGAAGAAAACACTTAATGATAAAAAGTGGAGAGGCTGGATTTAAATGAGTGGCTGTAAGTATTCAGACTTGAACTGAAGAGTATTAACCGTAATTAGAAAAAGAGAGGAATTCATTAATCTAGCAGTGAGTAGTTGACATATCTCTTTCAGTCCCTAATTGGCGCTGGTGCCTTGCTTTAATGTCAGAAGAGATCAGGATGAATGCTGCAGGCTCACACTGAGTAACCTTAGGTGCAAGCCAATCATGGTGAGGCCTATAAATTAATTCTCATATGATCAAGGGTTGTTTACTTTCACCTTCAATCATTCCCTGGCCTTTCTCTCGCTAGGTGCTCAGCTACAGAATGAAATAGCCTTGAAAGAAGAATTCTATATGCATCAACAAGTGATCTTTTTTTTTTCCCCCAACAAAAAAATATTGAAGGTGATATTTTAACAGAGAATAACAGAGTTGCAAAATGACACTAGACTATTGGGAGAAACAAACGAAAAGTTTCATTTGAACAGTAATCAGACTGAAATCAATAACACCATGGAAACTACGTTGACACGGAGGGCTGCACTGCAGAGGCAGTGCTCACAAGGGAACAATGGTGTAATTACGAAATGAAAGGGTGATGCTTTCAGTTTGACTGTTGTCCAAGAAGCAGGGCTTGAATCCAGCTAGGAATCCACAAATGAAACTTTTATTTATTGTTTAAATAAGTCTTCCATAGTTAGCCTCATCTCAATTTACATCAGGTATGGGATTGTATCCAAACCTACTCACAATGGGGCATTAGTACACAATTTCATTTAGAGACGTCACTTAGAAGGCAGATTAATTGAAATTAGAAACATTAACAAAAAAAGGACTCAAAGAATTTCTAAACTGGTTAGTTTAGAAATTAGGATAGGGCAGAATGAGTTTTACTCTGGATCTTGTTGTACCTGATCTTAGGATTTACGATTATGATACGTGTAGTGATTGTAACGAGGTCAGCTAGGTGGACCTCATAGAATATGAGTTCCCTGATTGGGGCTATTATTCTGGTGCAATCGGGGAGCCCTACCTGACAGATATAAACAGAAGTGTCAGAGGCTCAGTTCATTCTGCGAGCTGGCTCTGAGGAAACCAGATCCGTGACAAACGTTTTCCACTTGTAAATAAAGGATGACTTAGTGACACAGTAGTGGCCCCTATGGAGTTATTTCAATACGAAGCTCAGAAATATAGAAAATTGTAGTTTCTGGCACTTTGACTTCCAGTCCAATACCTGAGGACATGCACTTTGCATCTCTTTACACGGCAACCGAAAAGATGTTAACGCAACCCCATTGGATGCTTTAAACCCCACTCATGACCCCATTGGCCAAAGGCCACAGAACATTTGAGAAGGTCTGGAATGAGATGGATAAGAACACACACCTGCAAGCCACCCCCTCAGTGGAGACTTGCAGCAAGATTCATGGCTGAAGATCTTGCAGCAACCCAACCCACCCAGGAGAAGATTTGTCCTGACCGGCAAGTCCCACCTTTAGGAAAGAAAGTCACTTCAATATCAGAAAAGAAGGAGATTCTAATGGACCAGCTCAAGCATGTGGTTCGTTGTGGGTAATATCCTTTCTCAGGTGGTAGAGCTAGATAGAGAGCAGATATTGTAGGAATTTGGGAACTGCTCCATTCATGATTTTAGTAAGTTGTATTTTGTTAACGAAATCAAGCTGAGCCACAAATTGAATTATGTGTGCCTTTATCCATCTCATTGAGTAAAGTGTCTTTAATACATAAACTGGGCAAAGTGTCCTCTGCACGGACAGCGCCTCCTCTTCCTCCTCCAGTGAACTGTCTAATTCTCCAGGGTCATTCACAACAGGATGTTGCAGGACTGCAGAGCTTAGATGCAATCTATTATCTGGGAACACTAGGCTCCATTGTACACTGCACATGTTTCTTCTCATGCAAGTAGATCCTGACAACAGGTTTTGGCCCAAAACATTTACTTCCCTGCTCCTCATTGCTGTCTGACCTGCTGTGCTTTTCCAGCTTCACATCTATTGAACATAGTTTTACCAGACTGACACCTCAATTGAATGTCTTGCTAAGTTGTTCTGAGGGGTATTTAGATCGCTGAGGATCTGGAGTCACATATAGGCTAGACAGGTAAGGTTCAGAGATTTTAGTGAACCAGATGTCAATTGTTATAAAAATCCAATACTTTTAAGACCCAGATCTATTCAGTGAATTTAAATTTCACTATCTACTGCAGGGGAATTTGAACCCATGAACCGTTAGCATGGGTCTTTGAATTGCTAGAACATTAATAAACCTTAGATTAGTATTTAAGCCAGCGACAAGAGTGCAATGTTGAATATTTTCAGCTACAAATTAATTTAGTATCAATTCTCTGCATACTGAAAACTTTAAATGGTTTCTATGGAAGCAACTAGAATGATGTTGGTATCCTTTAACTGTGACTGATTTCTGCCTAAGAAGTGTTAATGTTAACAGTTCAAATCTGGATGTGGAGTGGGGGAGATTGCTGAAGCTTTGTTGCTTTTGATCAAACTGAATTTATACAGGCTACTCATCACTTATAGCCAAAGGGTACAACAAAGCAAGCAATTCTCTACCAATTTAAATAAATGTCTCATTAAAAGCACAATTCCTCATGACGATAAAAGCTATATATGGATAAAAGACTTCTTTGAGATAGATTTCAACATAGATGTAAAGTTTTGTAATCGATAATCATTTTTATCTCATTATTATATGCCACTGCTTTGGGAAATAATCCATGCTGTAATTCTGTTTTGTCATTTTATATTTAAGCCAGTTTTCCAGTTTTCATGTGACAGTCATATTTGTGGTGAAGCCCAAAAGAAGGAACTATAAATTAAAAAAAGGTTGCTACTTACAAAATAATGTGGAATTCACTAACACAAGAAGGAGTTGCGATAAATAGCATGGATGCATTAAGGGGAAGCTAGATAAACACATAGAGGAGAAAGGGACAGAAGAATGGTGGGAGGAGACTTGTGTGGACATTGACATTGGTATACATCAGCCAGACTGAATGATCTGTTTCAGTGGTGTAATTTCTCTATAACTCTATGTAACATGGTCTGCAGGAGTTATCTACTGCTTTCAGAGGAAATCTTATTGTTCCTCCCAGAGATTCTGCCACTGGTTATAATGTAAATTGTTACAACATTAAACCGTTTTTGTTTACTTCTGAGGGATAGTGAATACGTTTCTGGAGGGTGGCAGACATAATTTTTAATTCACCTATATTGAGAGATCAAACATTTATTTTTGACTTGAGTGTGTAAATGAAAATGACCTGAAAGCTGTGTCTTTTCGTAGCAGATGCATTTCATTGAGACTACTGATAGCCACACTTGCTGGGTTCTGCAGAAGGGTCCCTGGACCTGAAATGTTAACTCTGATTTCTCTCCACAGATGCGGCCAGACCCGCTGAGCCTATCTAGCACTTTCTACTTCTGTTTCTGCAATTCCTTCGGATTTTTATTTGAGAGCTCCACTTAAAGCTCTTTTAAGTACTTGCATTGCTTTAATGGACTGAGGAAAATTCAATAACACATTATGTGTCAAATCAACAATATCATTTCTGGGATAATGGAAGCTAGTTAACTGAATGTCCTGTTCCCCACAGAGTGGAAAGGTGTGCCGTTTGGAAGCTGGGAAATCCCAGATGTCCGCTTTAGTACTGAATTTACTCGCTAACTCCAAATCAGATATTTTATTCAACATTCTGGATGCTGACAAAAGGATGCATCACAGGATCATTATAGACAATGATAGAGGAATAGAATTGGTGGGACCAGAAAAGTTGAAATAAAAACGGAAAGTGCTGGAGAAACTCAGCAGGTCTGGCAGCATCTGTGGAGAGATGAATCCGTTACCATTTTGAGTTGAACACGATTAAACTTCAGAACACCAGTTCTGAAGATCCCAGTCTGAAACATTGGGGAGTTGCTGCAGCACACTCTGCATAGATAATAGTTTCTGTTTGATGTGGTGATGCTGCTGTTGGACTGGAGTGAACAAAGTCAGAAGTCAGATGACAACGGGTTAAAGTCCAACAGGTTTATTTGAAATCACAAGCTTTCGGAGGACTGCTCCTTCATCAGTATGACTTCTGACTTCATTGTTTAAGTTGTTTTGATTTTAACCAAGTATTTTCTCTCAAGTACTATTCACTCTACAGCCAGGCCTTAAAAGAAATCACCATAGTTACACAAGTTGTAGAGTGTGGTGTTGGAAAAGCACAACAGCTCAGGCAGCATCCGAGGAGCAGGAGTATTGACGTTTTGAGCATAATCTCTGCATCAGGAGGTTCCTGATGAAGGGCTTATGCCTGAAACATCGAGTCTCCTGCTCCTCGGATGCTGTCTGACCTGCTGTGCTTTTCCAGCACCACACTGTTTGAGTCTGATCTCCAGCATCAGCAGTCCTCACTTTCTCCGTTATAGTTACACAAGTACTTCCAAGTTAATTATTAACTTCAGGCACCTAGAAAAACCCAGAAGTTACCAGTTCACATGCAGAAATCCAAGCTTGCAGCAACTAAAATTTAAAAATTATCCACATAAATCCTACAGTTTACATCACAAAATGTTAACACTGCTTCTCTCTCCACATATGCTGCCAGACCTGCTCAGTTTCTCCAACATTCTCTGTTTTGCTTTCTGATTTCCAGCATTCACAGTATTTTGCTTTTACTAGGAAAGTTCACTCAGATCCATACCATCGGATTTTTATAATAACATTCTCAGAAAATGCACTATGTGGCAACCCTGCGTGCTTGGTTACCTCAAGATGATGAGTTCTCTCCATGGACTGCTGTCAGGTAGGAATGTCCCCGATACTACCTAGATGGTGAAGGAAAATTATGCAAATCTATGGCAGAAAAACATATGATTTGGAGCTGTTGCTGTTCCCATGGTATTGTTGCTCATACTGCTCCTACTGAGGAGGGTTTGGTTTAGCTCAGTTGACCGGATGGCTGGTTTGTGAAGTGGTGTGTTGTGAACAGCATGGTTCATTCCCCACACTGGCTGAGATTACAAAGAAGGACTCTCTTCTCAACCTCTCCCCTCAGCTGAATTATAGTGGCCCCCAGGTTAAATCACCACCAGTTGACTGTCCCTAATGAGAGAGCAGCTCCTTGGTATCGTATCTTGTCTTGAGTAGGAGCTGAACATGATGTGGATGTGATTGTAGCAACATTGGGGAGTTGCTGCAGTACACTTTGTACATACAACAACCACAGTGAGTTGGTGCTGGAGAACTGGAGGTTGAGTTTGATGTGGGGATCTGGGCTCTCCTGGATGTGTGTTATTGAGGCTGCACTCATGTAGGGAGTGTTGAATATTCCATCACATTCAACATGACAGTTAGTTGCAGCAATGTAACCAAAGAGGAAACTCAGCCCTGTAATACTTACATAAAACCTAGAGTAGATGAATATAGCCAATTAATTTGCTGGGAAGCCAACAATGACTGAAGCATTTCCTTGAGAAAAGGCAGAGCAAGTATGTAGGGAAATTAATCTCTTACAAAATAGCCAGGGCATGATGACACTTTCAATGATAAATTCCAGTGCAGTTGGTAATTCATTGAAATTAATTATCTGAGTGGGTTTTAAAGCGCTTTAAATGGGAAAATCATGAAGGCACCACCCTCTACTTGCTGAATTTGGATGAAACTTCAAGGGCTGCATGACAACAGAGGTGGCACCTTCCCATTAATTTGAACCTGCGCTCTGGCTCTACCTTTTGTTGCGTAGCTTGTCCAGACCATAGCAGTGGCTGTTCTAATTAAATCTCACTGTAGTTTGGCCTCAAACCCCGCTTCCACCTCCAACACTAACTTGTCCTTTGAACTTCATCACAACCTACTGAGTTAGTATGCTGGAAATCAAGATCCTCTATTTTCAGAGTCATCAGAAATGTTAAAGATTTTTTTCAAATGTGCAAACTTTTCCAGTTTATCTGTTTTCTAGACTCCGGTTGACAGAAAACC
The DNA here is from genome assembly GCF_037043375.1 of Chiloscyllium plagiosum. Classification (NCBI taxonomy): domain Eukaryota; kingdom Metazoa; phylum Chordata; class Chondrichthyes; order Orectolobiformes; family Hemiscylliidae; genus Chiloscyllium; species Chiloscyllium plagiosum. The sequence continues at coordinate 54,853,708 of NW_028270160.1, forward strand.
TAATGTCTGTACTTGCAAAAAATGCAATTTATTACAAGTAATTGAACTCCAGCTACAGATAAACAGTTATGAACCATTAGCTTTTAATTCCACTAATCAAACTCTAATCAAACAGATAAACATATATAGATGAGGAATTTTTAGAAAAGCATGGTTTATGGATGGAGGGAATACTGGAAAAGCAGTTCATTGTTCATTGTTCATTGTTCACAGGATGTTGAGATGTTTGAGATGATGATTGTGATTTTTGTGCTGGTCAAAATGCTGCTTCTCAGTCATCCTTCTCCAGAGGCTTCCACTAGTTTTCGAGAGGTACAGAATGGTTCGTTCACTTATAAAAGGCTTGTCAATTAAAAATCGCACTTTACAGCAACTGCTGAAGGAAATATAAACTGGGATTCTTTAACCCTAATGTAGCTTTTTCTGAAGAGTATGGAAAAAGCTCCTGAGCTCCTAATGGTCCAAAGGTTTCTCTGGATCCTATTGATAACCTAAGCCATTCTGCTAGCTCAGAACCAATCATGTAATTTTTGGCAGGCAGAAGACCTTCGTCATTGGTAAGCTATCACAAGTCCACAAACTCAAAGCCTTTCACCTCATTTAAAACCCTGTATCTCTCCCAGATTCTCCTCTAGATAGCTTCACTTCTTTCCCCTTACAGCCTTTACTCTGACTAACTTCTCATCGTCAGGATGATCTCATCTCAATTCGTTATCCACTCTCCCCTGAGGTCAGGTCCCTCTTATCCTCCTGAACTATAGAGGATGCAGTTGAGATTTACCAGGCTGTTACCTGTGCTGAAGCATTTCAGCTGTGAAGGGTGACTGGATAGGCTGAAAATCACACAACACCAGGTTATAGTCCAACAGGTTTAATTGGAAGCACACTAACTTTCGGAGCGACGCTCCTTCATCAGGTGATTGTGGAGGGCTCGCACTGCAAATTTTTGCTATAAATTCTGTATTACGATCGATCCCTCCACAATCACCTGATGAGGGAGCCTCGCTCTGAAAGCTAGTGTGCTTCCAATTAAACCTGTTGGACTATAACCTGGTATTGTGTGATTTTTAACTTTGTCCACCCCAGTCCAACACCGGCATCTCCGAATCATGGATAGGCTGAGGTTAGTTCCCTTAGTGTCGAGAAGATTGAATGATAACATACTCAAAATTATGAGAAATGTCTATAGGAGAAACAGCAAGAAACATTTCCCCTTTGTTGAGGGCTCAATAGTCAGGGAGCGTAGATTTAAGGTAAGGGGCAGTGACTTAGATGGGATTAAAGGAAACTGGTTTTCAACCTTAGGATGGTTGGTATCTGGAACTTATAGCCTGAAAGGATGGTAAAAGTGGGAACCATCACAATATTAAAGTATTTAGACAAATTCTTGAAATACTCTGAGTAGATAAAGTGTGGAGCTGTAAAGTCAACATTAGAGGAGCAGGGAAGTCAACACTTCAGGTCAGAACCATTCATCAGGACTTCTTTGGCACAGGCTTCACAGTATGGTTTTCAGTAAACCCCACCTTTCAGTTTGGAGATAGTGAGGACTGCAGGTGCTTGAAACACTCAAACAATCAAGGCTGGAAAATGTAGATAGGAGCTTGATGACCAGCATTGGTCAAAGGGTCTGTTTCTATTCTGTAAAAAGCACCATGGGCAGAATCTTATAGGGCTTTCAATGAGATGGGCTATGTCTGGAAATGTAGCAAAGTCAGCCATAAAGTCCAACCAGGCCTATCTCAACATGGGGTACAATCTGCTGCATCCTTTAACTCAGTTCTGGGCATTGAGGCAAGGTTCTTGCTAAACAGTGATGAGTTTTCTATTATTGTTCATTCACAACTTAATCACTTGCCTATCCCACCTCATTAATATACAGCTTCCTATCCTGGTACCCGCCAGGAGTAAACTAGATGCCGAGAATTCTAAACATGGCCTATTGTGATGAAGGGCTTATGCCCGAAACGCTGACTCCCCTGCTCCTCGGATGCTGCCTGACCTGCTGTCCTTTTTCATCGCCATGCTTTTAACCCATTGTGGTACAGTGTACACTTGCCTGATTTCCATTGAGAATTCATTTGTGTCTATCTTATATTTGTGAGCCCTAGTTCTAGTCTCACTTGCAAGGGGAATAGATTTTGCTGAGTCTACCCTACCAAGGCCTTTCATAATCTTAAGGACATCTATCAGGTCATCCCACAGTCTCCTCTTTTCAGGAGTAAGGTGTTGCATCACGTTCAATCTTTCCTAATTCATACCACCTCCCACTTCTTGTATCATCCTGCCAAATCTTTCCATGAACATCTCCAGTGGTTTTATATCCTTTATATAAAGGAATATTGAGTCTCCATTTTGGTTAGACCAAAGTTTTGCCATATTTCTACAGCACATATTTTGAGCTCAGAACATCCCAATATACATTACAGCCAATCAAATACCTTTCAATGCCATTCCTGAAACGACGCAGGAGGCTGCTTGCACAGAACAAGTCCCACTGCAACAAAACTAGACAATCTGTGTTAGTGATACTAATTTAGGACTAATTATTAATCATGAAAGCCCTAGTCACTTTTCCAAGCTGCCTGGATATGCGATCAAACGACAATCAAACCACACTCAGAGAGTAAACAAACTATACAAGCAGGGTCCCTTTATAATACGCATATACATAGCCATGTGATGGTACTAATGGGGCCAGCATAGTGTACATTGCGCTGGTTCTCTGCATATTACAACACAATCTTTTCTGAGCACCTGAAAGTGCAGTCAGGAACTTGGTTTAACATTCATCTGAAAGTTGGCACCTTTTCCATTGCCATACCGCTTCCTTGTTAAACTGATGTGTCAGTTTGATGATGGACAATAGATCTGAATGCATATTCCTTTCTGAATCAGACTGGGTCAAGGCTGGTTCCTACATTAGTTTGTCAATTTTCTTTGGTGTTCTCAGCCGTTCCAAGTGTTAACAATTTCAAGCAGCCTTTAGCAGCTGGGACCGACAAAGTCATTAAATTCAGGTATTGTGTTTGTACTGTTTATTCTCAGACCGTAGAAATATTACATTTTCCAGTTTTCATGGGAGGTAAATTTGGAATGCTAGATTAAACGCAGATAAACTTTTATTGAATGATAATCCACAGTTTTAAATATTTCAGATCAATTATTTAATCTACCTTAAGATGAAGCTCACTTTATTTCTGATGCAAGTTGGCTGAATATTTTTCTCATTACCTATATGAGAAATGATAGAAGAGAGTGTACAGCTGTGGTAGTTGGATCTCGTAAATTCAAAATTTCTCATTCTGAGGCAAAATATAAAACTATGCCGTGACATGAAAGCAAAATATAGAAAATGCTGGAAATATTCAGCAGGTCAGATAGCATCTGTGGTGAGGAACCTCACAAGTTTGAAAGAAGGTTCTGAAACCCCAGACAATAACTCCCCTCCTCTTTCTGCTGACAGCATTTTCTGTTTCTCTGTTTCTTCTACACCCTGACTCTGGCCAGATTACAACAACATTAGAAATGATTGCTGTTGTATTTTCACTGGAGCAGTTTGATAGAAGAGGTGAGCAAGTCATAGCGTTTGTGTTTCCTTGAAGTAATAAGCTGAACAAAGATATTGACCTTGGGTGAAGTGAGGTGTTATCTATGCATCCTCAGATGAAACCCTTTACAGATCAGCCTGTCTGTGCCATGATGATTTATAGTGTGACCCATCCATCTGCAGGCACATCAGGAGCTAACTCTCCTTGGGTGAAACCGCGAATCATTTGTTTATTCTTGGGAGGTGAAGCTTGAAACTGGAAGCTGCTATAAGAAGACTCTGAAGGAGAAAAATCATCTTTGGAAGGTCACAGAAAAGTTAAGGAGCCTACCATCTCTGTTGAAGAGTTTATATCTGGCTATGTTTTGAGGGGTACCTGATACATTTATGAGTTCTGTTTGGGTCAACAGCACTTGCGCTAAGGTTGTATAGTCACATTACTAAGGGGTTAAGAAACAGGTCAAAGAAAATTGAACCATTAAGCCATTACATCTCTGCCAGTTCACTAAGCCCTTCCTCATAAATAAAATCTCAGGTCAGTTTGACACAGCACTTTGCGATTCACTGTACACTGATGGAATACAACCTCAATCTTTTGCTGAGTTCTCAATCTCTCTGCTACTGCTGAGCTATTGAACGGAAGCCAATTGCCTTCACACAGGAGAGGCAAAATTGGAGAGACAAACCAGAGATTGCTGTTGGTGAACTATTGAAGAGCATTTTTCCTTTTTAATTGCAACAAAAAAATTTGTTTAACACGCAATTCTCCCTGTTATCGGTGTTTAGGAGAAGAAAATAATTTAAAAACTCACAAAGACTAATTGAGCCAGTGAATGGGAAGAATCAATTCTTACCGATTTTGACCAATCAACATTCTGGAGGTCAGTTTTGGTTAAATTGGGCCAGCCGTATAAACACTCAAATATATGTGAACATACAAATTAGGAGCAGGCATGTTACATTTAGCCCCTTAAGCCTCCCTTGCCATTCAATAGGATCATAGCTGATATATTTATATTTTGAATTCCACATTCCCATCTACCTTGGATTATCTTTGAATCCACTACCCAACAAGAATCACTCTGGATGAAGCGTAATCTAGAGTTTGCTTGCTTTCTCTCCATGGATGCAACCTGACCCGTTGCAATCTCTAGCATTTTTTGCCTTCAGTACAGATTCCAGCATCTGCAGTAATTTGCTCCTACCAAGAATCTATCTCCCCACCTCCTTAAAAACATTCAATGGCCCTCCTTGCACCTTTCTCGGAGGCAGGAGATCCAAAGTTGGGTATCCCCCTGAGAGAAAATCTCATGTCTCACCTCTGCCCTGAAAGAAAGAGTCCTTATTTTAAATTGTGCCCACTAGTTCTGGATGCAACAGTGAGCTGCAACATTTCCCACATGCATCTTGTTACATTCACTCAGGATCTTGATGCTACAATCGAGTCAGCCCTCTCTCCTCGAAACCCCATTGGAAACAAAACCAGTCTGTCCAATGTTCCCTTAGTCTGTTCAGGAATCAGTTGAGCAAGCCTTGTCCAGATTGCCACGAACGCCCTTACATTTTTTCGTAAATCATCCTGCAGTATTCGAGATATCCTCTCACCAGTGGCCTGTATAACTGAAGCATAACATCCTTACTTTTCTGTTCAATTTCACTTGTAATAAAGGATAGCATTCCATTAGCCTTCTTAATTACCCGCTGTACCTGCAGGTCAAAGATTCAGTATTCTGCGGTGAATAATGAACCTCCTGAATCCTCAATATTCTGCAGTACTTGTGAGGCGCTCTCAATCACACACTGTAATTGAATACCTTTTGATTGCTTTGCTGTAGCAGCAACAGCATTCAAATAAATTGATGCCAGCTGGGAAAAAAACAGGCAACATCATGTGCACCCAATTTCCTCATGCCCCTCCATAACCAGTGGGCCACATCTGTACCTCCCCAAGGTTGCTTTGACAGCATCTTCCAGACCAGAATCATTGATAACACTCCCGCTTCTCAATTCCAATTAAAATTGCAGATTTTAGAACTCCTACAGTGTGGAAACTGGCCCTTCAGCCCAACAAGCCAACCCCAACCCTCCAAAGAGTAACCCACCCAGACCCATTCCCCTACCCTACATTTATCCCTGACTAATAACCTACACTGTGGTAGTGAGTTGCCCTTTTTCTCCCTACCTCAGAAAAAGGTGCAGGGAGAGTCACTAAATGTTTTTAAGGAGGTGGGGAGATGCAGTCTTTGTAGGAGCAAATTACTACCAATTACACTGTGGGCAATTTAGCATGGTCAATTCACCTAACCTGTATATCTTTGGACTGTGGGAAGAAACCCACACAGACACAGGGAGAATGTGCAAACTCCACACAGGCAGTCGCTTGAGGATGGAATCTAACCTGGGTCCCTGGTGCTGTGAGGCAGCAGCGCTGACCACTGAGCCACGCCGTGCCCCTTCCAGGAAATGAGCACCGAATTAAAGTTGACACTTCAACTCAGCACTTGTTGTAGTTGCTGTCTTTTTGAATGTGATAATAAAACAAGGGTCTGCACACAGACTTAAAAGATTGATGGCACTATTTTGAAGAACAGCAGGTGTGGCACAGTGGTTAGCACAGCTGCCTCACCCAGATTCGATTCCAGCCTTGGGTGACAGTCTGTGTAGAGCTTACACACTCTCCCCGTGTCTGCGTGGGCTTCCTCCAGGTGCTCTGGTTTCCTCCCACAGTCCAAAGATGTGCAGGTTAGGTGAATTGGTCATACTAAGTTGCCCATAATGTTTGGTGCATTAGTCAGGGGTAAATATCAGGTAGGGAAAGGGTCTAGGTGGGTTACTGTTCGGAGGGTCAGTGTGAACTTGTTGGGTCAAAGGGCCTGTTTCCACACTGTAGGAATTCTATGATTCTAGATTATCCCTGGTGTTCCTGTCAATGTTTATCTCCTAAACTACACCATAAAAACAGATTCTGCAGTCATTATCACGGAGGTCAGAGGGCTAGAGTCTGATACAGATTGATATCAAGAGCATGGCTTCAATGCCCACAATGGCTGTGGATTTTCATGGAGTCTGTCTCCTTACCTTGTGTTGCCTTTCAAGCTACATGAGCAGTTGTCTTTAACAAAGAGATACACTTGTCCCTCATGGACTGTGGCTCATTCCCAGTCATTATCACATTTGTGGGAGATTCCTGCCTGGTTTCCTGCTTGACAATAATAACCACACTTCGAAAAGTGTTGCATTGGCTACAAATCTCTTCCCTTTGTCTGGACACGCGAAAGGCACTATAAAAATGTACGTCTTTTTAACTTCCTCTTCACCACTCCATAGACTGAACAGCTGTTCGGGAAGAAAGCACACCAAGGGCAACTGAAAGTGGTCAATAAATTCCATAGATAATCACATCTCAAGTACAAATCCCTATTAAAGGTATCAATTGCAAACTGTGGTTGCTCCAATCACTACTGGAGGGATGCCATCAATCCAATAAAGTATGCTTCTACTCAACTTTCTAACCAAGACTAATGTTAAACAAAGTAGTATTAGAGGCCAAGATTTAATGCATCAAGCGGTAGTGTGGGGTGGGGTCTTCAGAGCTGACTGTCTCCCCATCTCCATCAAACAGAAAAGTCACTGTTCAGGCTCCAATCAGGTCAGCCACATCCTCAAACAGTCTCCTCCTCCCTCTACAAGGATCTCAGTGAGTCCCTCTCTCACTGTACCTCCCAGGTCATCTCCTCTGCCTTGAAGCTCTTCAGCCACGTCCTCAAACAGTTTCAGAGAACACCTCTGGGACACCCGCACCAACCAACCAAACCGCCCTGTGGCTGAACACTTTAACTCCCCCTCCCACGCTGCCTAGGACATGCAGGTCCTTGGACTCCTCCATCACCAGACCATGGCAACGCGACGCCTGGAGGAAGAGCGCCTCATCTTCTGTCCAGGAACCCTCTAACCACAAGGGATGAATGCAGATTTCTCCAGCTTCCTCATTTCCCCTCCCCCCACCTTTTCTCAGTCCCAACCCTCAGACTCAGCACCGCCTTCTTGACCTGCAATCTTCTTTCCGACCTCTCCTCCCCCACCCCTTCTCCGGCCTATCACCCTCACCTTAACCTCCTTCCACCTATCGTATTCCCAACGCCCCTCCCCCAAGTCCCTCCTCCCTACCTTTTATCTTAGCCTGCTTGGCACACCCTCCTCATTCCTGAAGAAGGGCTTATGCCCGAAACGTCGATTCTCCTTCTCCTTGGATGCTGCCTGACCTGCTGCGCTTTTCCAGCAACACATTTTTAAGCTCTGATCTCCAGCATCTGCAGTCCTCACTTTTTCCAATCAGTTCAGTCAAAGCTGACCGACAAGCTTCTTGTTAAGTCAAGAGCCTTGGTGTGGAACCCTCTCTTCATCAGCCAATCAAAGGCCAGCAACGTCAGGGTGCTGGAGATTCTTACTGGAGGTTAGTCTTCTAGGAGCGAACGGCAAGATGGAAGGCTATTGTCATTCAGGGTCTTGTGGGTTGGGGGGGTTGTGGTAGGATTAAAAATGATATCTTCAATCCAAATCATTAAGCGCTAATTGTTAAGGGTTAATTGGATGTGACAATGGGAATTGAAGACAAGTGGAAGATTACTGGTTTAGTGCAAGACAGTTGTTTTGGCTGTTGGGGAACCATGTGACACAGCCACCTGGGGGATGGTTTTCTGCACAATAGAATGTCTAGGAAAGTACTGAAAGCACCCAGAATGGTATTAATATCTGGGACTCTGAAATGCACATTAGGCTTCACCTCAGACTGAGATCGCATCCAGTGCCAGGAAACCCACATTCTCCATACTAGCCATTGTAAAGCAGGGTCCCTGGTGGGCAGAAGGCAATGAGATGCATTGTCAGACATGTTAAACACGTCTAAACTATTTCGAGCTAATAGATCCACTCATTCATTTGCATATGTTTCTAATATATCTAAAGTAGATTATAGATTGTTATTATATTTTACCGCTTAATATATATTTATTGATTAATATCCACTTTATATATACATATTACAACTAATACACATGTCAATTTGGATCACGCAACCAGTAGAGTTGTTACATCCCACCAAATCCACTATTGAACCATAGCATGGGGTCAAAGGGAGCGGGGGTGCTGGGATTTAATATGAAGACAAGTCCTCGATTGGCCCAAATGTGGGGCAGATGGAGACACTGCGCTCCCTCTAACCCCAACAGTGAGGTCACCTCCTAACTGGGGAAGCAGCCGTTTTCTGACCTGACAGGAAGCTAGCTAATTGGGCTTGTGGTGGCTCTTGAATGGTTGTCTGTTCACCAATTAAGAGCATTGATTTGTGTCAGGTCAAGACAGTTGCAAAAGGACCTTCCCACCAATGATTTTATTGCTGAAGTGTCAAGGAGTCAGCAATTATTGGCCCGATCTTCCTAGCAACCAGCTTGAAGGGGATAATCACACCTCAGGGTAAGGAGTCATCATGAGTGAAATTATTGGATTGATAACATCCCTCTGGAAGTGACTGGAGCAACATGATTTGGGAAGAGATGGAAGAAAGAAAGGAAGATGGTCCCGTTAATATGGACTGTTGCAGGATACAGTTTTAAGACTCCCAGAAGCACCAAAAGAAATCAGAGTATGATCGATGGCACTATTGTATTTGTAGACGTCATTTGTAGCCCTAATAACTATTTAATCCTGTCCATTAGAACAATAAACAAGTTTAGGCTATTCTGCCCTTCAATGCTATTTCTACATTCTCCCACAAGAGGATTCAACTGTTCGTCGTTGACCAGCTCAAGACCCCTCAGGAGCATTTACTTTTCAATTACATCACCTCTGACTCTTGAACTCCAGATGATGCAGGCCTATCCTGTCTAGGCTTTCATCACAAGCCAATCTGCTCATTCCAGCTCTGCGAAAGAAGCAAAATCCACATCCATCCAGGCGTGAAGCATGCATCACATAGAAATTAATTAACCTTGAAACCTGGGAAAGGGTTGACTTGTTGGGTCAGAACCCTGCAAGTGCTGCTCCTAACTGGAATAATGACCCTGGCTATAGCTTGAACCTCATTGAACCTGCACTATGTCCTTGTCTAGGCTAAATGCTGATGTTAGCTTCTGAGGGAACCATCGTACAACTCTTCCAATCTAAGTACATTGTGTCAGAAGGAAGACATTTTGAGAGTTCCCAGGAAAGCTGTTGTTCACCTGCTGAGTGAGGGAAATGTATTTTGCACAAGGTTCAGTCTGGCATTGCTGAAAACAGAAACCATCCTAGATTCGGGAAAAAGAAAATGGATGAAGTTGCTGAATAAAAAAATTGTGGGTTTCTTGATTAACCAGTTAAGAGCAGACTGACAGACATGGCACATATTTCCAATAGGTCGGAAAGTCTTAATGGCAAAATGGATTTTTACTTTTTTTAAAACCTGTGTATCAATTTCAGTAGAATAAGTATCTAAAGGGTTAAGAGAGGCTCAAACCAAATATCTCTGAAAGAGAAAAGCAACAGCTCAGCTCCAATGGAACTGACTAAAGTGTTCTTCATATAAACAAACTGATAAGTGTCAATAGGACAGAACATTCACATTCAGTGGCATACACCTTCAACCATTGCCAGAGACTGACTTCATTCAATATCTATGAATGACTATTTATTTTAATTACATCATGAGAGATATACAACTTGCTGTTACTGTTTCAAGGGGTACTCACAAACCATCTTGCTCCTGGGCAATGAACAGGTCCCAATCCAGCATTGGGACTATAATTTAGAATTGCTTCCCTGACCTGTGCGAGTGTAGCCAGGCTGATAAGAATTTACATGAAGTGAACTTCTGTTCAAAGGTCCAAATTGAGTTAAAATTAATAGCATCTTTGTTGTTTCATATTTCGTGGAGTGTAGGGAGATATGTATTTCAATGATGTAGGGAGGAGGTGGCATAATGGTAAAATAATTGGACTCGTAGTCCAGAGGCTCCAAGCTAATAGGTTCAAAATCCCACTGTGGTAAGTTGCATTTGAATTCAATAAAATCTGAATCAATAGCTAGCCACATGGTAATCATGTAACAATTGTTAAAAAGCTCTCTGGTACACTAATGCCCTTTAGCTGTGGAGTTTTCTCCTTAAAGCTACATGCATTGTTATCTCTTTTACGTGCTTTACGACAGTTTCTCAAATCTACCCCCTTGACCAAGCTTCCTGTCACATGCCCTAATATTTCTCGGTGTGACTTGATGCCAAATTTTATTTGCTGATGTTTCGGCAACTGCCTTGGGGCAGGTTCCCACTTTAAAAAGTGAACATTTCTAACTGTTGTAGCATGCACATAGAGTAGACCCTTGGTGTTACGAAACAGTGGCTCCTGTTAGTGCGGCTTGTGTGCAGCATAATGGTGTGGACAGTCTTATTTTGCATGTTCTTTTCAGTCAGATTTACTGATAAAAACCACACTGAGCTTACAACCTGAAACTTCCACTAAAATATGCAGCAGCTCACTCCAGGTCACAGTCTCTGAAGTTAACATTGGTTCTACATGACGGATTCTAACCCATTTCAGATACAATCGCTAAAACATGGAGAACTCATCTGTGTACAAGGGATTCTGCCAGAGGTAACAAACTGAGTCACAGTGAGACATACCTGGGATGGTGTAGTGCCGAGACCTCCACGCACCGATTTGGAATGGTTGCGAAACTTTAGCACTTCTTAAATTATAATGAGGCATTGCTGCTGGAATTTTATTTCTTATTCACTCACGGGAAGTGAGTGATGCTGCTGAGACCAGTATTTGTTGTCCATCTCTAATTGGCCAGAGTCAACCACATTGCTGTGGGTCTGGAGTCACATGTAGACCAGCAGTTTAGTTCCCTGCAGGGCAATAGTGAGGCAGATGGGTTTTTCCTGGCAATCAGCCATGGATTAGACTCCTAATTCCAGATTTTTACTATATTCTAATTGCACCATCTGCCATGGCGGGATTTAAACCCGGCCCCTCGGAGCATTACCTGGGTCTCTGGATTAACGCTCCAGCGATAAGACCACAAGACCATCTCCTCTGCCTAAACTTAAGGCAGAGAGCAATTTATCATCTATTTTAGAATATGGCCTGACAGCTGATTCCAGACCTGCATTGATAGTGATGGAGAAGGAGGCTTCATCTTTCTGATTCACAAATATGGCTCTCGAACATTGTGGACTGCCACCAGAAAAAAATTACCAGGAAATGAGAGGGGAAAATGGCAGAGCCTTCAATCCCAAAAGAGTGCAGTGGGCAGCGGCACATTTGCATTCAAGATAGCATGGAGAGTGACAAAGTCTTCAGTTGAAAAAGAGTGCAGGGATGTCGTGTGTGGATGACCTGCATTCAGAAAAAAATCAAAGTGTACAATATCATAGGAATGCAGATTAAGTGATTCTGGTAATTTCTGAGTAATTGCAAGCTTTTATTAGTACCAGAAAGGCACAGTGATAATAATAAAGCTTATTAAAAATAATATGATTTTTAAATGGTAAACCGAGAAAAAATATTCCTCATGTAATAAAGATGGCTGGGGAGGTGATGTTTTGCAGCTTCAACGTGTGAGAGCTGCTGGACATCAGTGTGATCCAAGGCAATCACATCTTCAGTAAGTGACTATGACTTGAAGAAATTCAGTCCAGAAACAGAGTAAGATGTTTCAGTAACTCGGTTCTTTTAGGATGGCATTGGTAGATAGTGAGAGGTGAACTTCACTGAAAATGGGTGGTGGACTGCCCATCATTCATCACCCATCCATAATGTGGAGACAATCCTGATAAGGACTGCCCCAAATGGTGGAATTACCATTCTCAAGCACCTGGACTGGTATCAGAGACTGCCTTTGACTTACTGTGCCAGAACCCCCTGAGCAAAGACCATCACCCCTGACTCAACTGTTCCCAATCCCCCATTACAAGCTTCCTGACTTTGAGTCGGTATTATAGGGTAAGGGACGACTGAAGCAGTATGACCCCTGTATCTCAAGCTGAGGGGGAAGAGGATCAAAGAGGCAAGGAAGGGATGCTGTGAGGATTCAGGTAGGGTCAAAGTGAGTGAGTGCTATGACGGCGAGCAAAAACTCAGAGACTTGGCTGATCCATGAGCTGGGTGCATATCCCTAAGTGCGCACGGTCCATACAGCCATGTTGCTGATGCAGCCTGTTGTGCAACACTGAATTGTGCAAGTATCCTGTAAATAGATTGGAAATGTTGTCATGAGGTTCATCGAGGTAGGCACCAGCTGGATTCCAGTATTCATAGATGTGGCTGATACCAACAGAGCAGTCCCTGAGGTGATGATGCCCAATTCTCGCATGGAGGTCATTCAGAGCGAATAATGAGTTAAGTTCACCAGGTATCTGCTCTAGTTTCCACACTGAGTTTTCTCAAGATCCAACCTGTTTGGCAAGTTTGGTAAGATGGAAAATTGAATATTAATGGATTAAGTTGGGCTATCAACAAGGCATTGACTTTTTTTTAAATTCACTTGATGAATGTGGATCTTCCTCTCTAAGTCTGCATTTATTTCCAGGTCCTAATTGTGCGAGAAGAAGGTGGTGTGAGGTACCTTCTTGAACTGCTGCGATATGTAGGGTGCTGGGGACACCCACAGTGCTGTTAGGCAGATAGTACCAGGCTTTTGACACAAAGGCCTAACAAGGCCTTGAAAGATCAATAATTCCCTTAAATGGCAATTCACTCCTAACTAGTGACAAACCCGCCACTCCACTTGTGAAATGCATAATAGACTGAGCTGCTCCCAAAGTTGAGATAGTCTCTGTTGGCATTGTCATCTCATTCTGCCACAAATCTCACCGTAGGCCATGTCATTCGGGCCCCAATGTGACTCTGTCTATAGAATTAGTTTGAGTAGAGAAGGAAATGGAAAAATTAAAGGTCTATATGTCTAGTTTATTGCACCTACTAAAGTAGTTATCCTGCACGACATAACATATAGAGAAAAAGACAGGGCATTTAAGAAAGATACTGCAATAATCATGAAACTGTAGGTGCTAGAAATCAGAAACAGAAACAGAAACAGAAATTGCTTGAGAAAATCAATAGGTCTAGCAGCATCTGCGGAGAGAAATCAGAGTTAACATCAGGGTTCTTAAGAATGGTCACTGGATCCAATACGTTAACCCTGATTTCTCTCTGCGGATGCTGCCAGACCTGCTGAGTTTTTCCAGCATTTTTGTTTTTGTTTCTGCAATAAATGTGGGTGACTTTAAGTATGTAGATTGGGGATGTTGGCAAAGGTAGACTGGAAAATAAGTTCATCGAGTATGTTTGGGAGAATTGTTTCGAGTAATATATTCCAGAGCCAACCAGGGAAATGAGGCAGGATTGATCAATAACCTTTTACAGTAAAGGAGCATATTGGTAATTGCGATCATAATATGACATAACTGCCAGCTGTTACTAGCGGAGTACGGCAAACAGTTACTAGTGGGGTGCAGTGCAGACTTGGGCTAGATGGACATGAATAAATTGAATGTGGTGGTGAATTTTAATATTTCCAAATTTGCTGCTGACACCTAATTGTAATGAGTTGTGAGAGGAATGTAAGGAGGTTTCAAGCTGAAATGGACATGGTATGTGAATGGGTTTGAAAATGGCAAATGGGATATAACATGGATAAATGTAAAGTGTCAGGTGCAGTGGGAGCAGGTTTGTGTTCCAGGGAATGGGGGCTGGTGTCAAGGTATGATCAGGTCTGCAATGGGCGAAGGAGAGGTGGACAGGCTGGTTCCTGGAGTGACGGAGGCAGATTGAGTGCAGCGTAGGGGAAGGAGGGTCAGCTTTGGGGTTAAAATCCTGGGTGTTGATGGAGGTTCAGATCTCAGAGGTGGACAATGTGTTCAGTCCGAAGTTTGAGTACGGGTCTGGTGCTGAGGGGTGAAGGTGTGTCAGGTTGAAGTTTGGGTTGGGGTTGGGTTCTGGACTGTGGAAGATGATTGGATCCTGAGAGCATGATTGGGAGTTGGATCCCAAAGGCGTCATGCCAGGATCTGGAGTAAGCAATGCAAGTGGTCTGGGAAGGTGTAGTTGGTCTGTATGAGGTCGGTTGAATAGTATCTCTAAAGTTAGGCAATGTATTTAATAATTTTCTTGAGTAACAGTTCAGTGAATCAGATTGGAACCCTGTGAATTCTCTGCTTTAATTTAAATGGTTCCAAACACAATGAAAATTACCAGAGAAAGCTTCAATTTCCTGAGCAATTTCTTCAGAGTTTGCTACAATGCAGGGTCCCTTTCAACAACTCCTATCTACCCTGGAATAATAATTGAGAAACCTGGGATATAGCTCGGAATGAGAGGTGGCTATTTAAAACTGAGATAAGAAAGAATTTCTTCATTCAAAAGGTGGTGAATCTTTTTGAATTCCCTCCCCTAACTATCTGAGAAGTCCAGTCATTGAGCATGTTCAAGATAGAAATCAATAGTTTCTGAGGACAAATGACATAGAGTGTCATGAAAATGATATTGAGGCAGATCCTCTTGAATGGGTTGAATGACTTGACGGGTTGAATGGCCTATTTCTGTTCCTAAACATCTGTTACTCTATCAAAGTAGCCAGAGGCTTGTGAGAACTCAATAATGTGCCAATACCCTTTGGAGAAGGTAGACTTTCACCAACACAACCATCTTCTTTAGGGCAATTAGACATGGGCAACAAATTGTTGGCCTAACCAATGATGTTCATATCCCTTGAGCAACTAAAAAAAAGAATCATTGTTATACTTGGTTAACTTTAAACCTATATTTTGTTAGCAATATCTAGAATCAGAATAATCAGATTAAGAAGATACAAAAGTACCCATTATGTTTTGAAGACAAATCAAGATTTTTCAAGCGTTGATTGAACAATTTGATTACATTCCGGATTGTAGATCCACTGCTGAATAAGTCTAACATCTATTATTAGCACTAGTCCTATCCCTCTTCTTCAGAAAGATAGATGGGAAACAGTATGAACTACCAATTAAAAGATGGTAGAAACTTGGGCAAATGTGAAAACTATGGGAGGAGACAATTTTAATCCAAAACATTAGAGATGTGAGATAACTGTAAATTTATTTCAGCAAACCGAGCTTTTTAACTAACCACCTGAAAGGTGTAAAACAAACCATGAATTTATGGATGAAAATCAGTATAAAAATGACCTTACTAGTCCTTAGTTGGAATTGAGGACATAGAATTTGATTAAAGGACTTCTTCGATGGTCCTTCAATCAGTCTGCTGTTCTTGATTACAGTCCACTGAAGTCAGACAGGCCCTTTGCAATCGTTCAATCACACCTTGGTTATTACAGGACAATCTGACTTATCAAAGGACAGTCTCAATTTTGGAATCATTACAGTTGAGCTCAGTTGTAGAGTGTATTCGTGATTGAATTTTACAGGTACCAGATTTGATTAAAATTTGAATCTAATAGTATGTGGTATTCAAGTCTTTGCCATTGAATAATAAATTGATTGATCCGATGAACAATGACCTTTCTACGTTCAAAGAAAACCTCCACAGTACTCACAGCCGCATAACTCTGATGCTGCCTGAGAGGGTGGTGGAAGTAGGTACACTAGCAACATTTAAGAAGCATCTGGATGATGACTTAAAATACCAGGCGCAGTAGGCTATGGACCAAATGCAGATAAATGGGGAATCATGTAATTTAGTGTTTGCTGACTGGCATAGACATGGTGGGCTGAAGGGCCTGCTTTTATGCTGTATGACTCTAACACATGCACTGATAACTGACCACATGTCAAGATATCGCCAATATTCTGGCGATCCAGGTTCAAATGCCACCACGGCAAGGAATTTGAACTCAATGAATATCTGGAATTAAGAGTCTCATGATGACCACAAATCCAATGTCAATTGTCAGGAAAAGAAAATCTGGTCCTTTAAGGAAGGAAACTGCCATCCTTACTTGGTCTGGCCTACAACCACAGCAAAGTGATTGACTCTTAACTGCCCTCTGGGATGGGCAAGCAATGTTGGTCTGGCCGTGAATGGATAATAAAAATATTGTTTTCAGAATTGATGCTGATGCAGTATTGACAGGTACAACTGTAGTGAAAAAAGCAAATGTTATCACAAGCTGTTCTTTAATTCCTGGGATCACTGGCTAGGCCAGTATTTATTTCTTGTCCGTAATTATACCTAGTTGTCCTGGAGAAGATGGTGGTGAGCTATCTTGTAGAACTGCTGCAGTCCTTGGGATGTAGGTAGGTGTGGGATGCAGAGAGAACCTCAAGTGTTGTTAGGATGGGCTTTTCCAGAATTTTGACCTGGTGACCTTGAAGGAATAATGATGTCACTCCAAGTCTGGGTGATGTGAGACTTGGGGCTGGGTTGTTAAGTATATTTAAGGCTGGAATGGACAGAGTTTTAATCAGTAAGGGGATCAATGGATATGGAGAAAAGCAGGAAAGAGGAGTTGAGGTTTATCAGATCAGCTGTGGTCTCATTGAATGACAGAGAACACTTGATGGGCTGAATGGCCTCCTTCTACCATGTCTTCTGGTGCTATTCCTCATGCTTCCATTGTTATTGTTATGGACTAGATCAGATATTCTCAGAATATTTTAACCTTAACGTTTCTTATTTTGACCTTAACGTTTCTTATTTTGAAGGTAAACATGAAGTACCTGTTCCCGATGCAATGTGACTGGTCAAACTACTTGGTGTTAAGCAAAACACAATTTATTTAAACACCATAGTTAAAATACAACCAAAGAAAGAATAGTTTGGGATAACGTCACTCTATTGGAAAACTCAACAGAATAAAAGATACAGTAGCTATTACTAATTAACTGTTCCAAGATAGTAACATCCCATAAACACACTTGTTGGCAAAAAGGAAAATTCAGACACAGATTCTCACATGCAGCTCCCCCATCCAGGAAGGAAAATCATCAAGAGAAAATTCAGAGAGAGTAGCAGCCAGGAAACATTCACTGAAGCTTCCAACTGTGTTGAGATCCCAGTAGCTTCTGATGTTAATGATAAACCAAAACACAGAAATTCTAACCTGTGAGAGCTGGTCACATCCATTCAGGCTATTAAAAAAACCCAAGGCCTCCCAAGCTGTTTACACAAGTGGTATTTACTAACCAGCTCAGCGCCTCTCTTTTAAAGAAACCAGGACAAAATAACCTCTTAAAGCTACAGCATCATCACACCATGCTCCTTTAGGTAGTAGACATTGTGGGTTGGAAAGTGCTATTGAAGGAGCCTCACTTAATCACTGCATTTCCCCTTGAGAAGGTGCTGACTGCTGTCACTGTGTGTTGGTGGTGATGGGAGCGGGCTGCTTTGTCTTGGATGTTGTCAAGCATCTTGAGTGTTGTTGGAGCTGCAATCGTTCAGGCTAGAGGGGAGTATTCCATCATAGTCCTGACTTGTGCCTTGGAGATAGGTGGACAGGCAATGGGGAGTGAAGGTTACTCATCTTGGTTACAATTAAAGAGGCAAAAAAGGAAAACTGATACAAGTTAAAAATCACTCGAAAATTCCTCTGATTTATTAAAGAATCCCAACAATTTATTAAATTGTTCTTGTAATATTTATGTTTAAACAGTAAGTATTAACAACACTGACAGAAAACAATTTATTTATGAAGGGAGGGATGATTCCAAATTGTAAGGCAGCATGTGCAGCAGCCCTTAGCATTATTGAAAGGTTTCAGCCAGTTTATTATTCAAAGCTGGTACATTAATTGAACTTCTTTGCAGTGCTGAGTGGGATAGCTGCTGCTCAGCAAGTTACCCCTACTCTTTGAAGTCAAACAGGGAGAGCTTTGAAAGGGCTGGCGTAAAAAACTGAAAGTGGTTCGAGCAGATTACTCCATGAAGTCATATAGAGCCCTTTCTAATGTATATTAAAAGACATTCCAAGGAGATTCACTGAAATATGATCACTTGAAAATTAAATTAAAGACGCAGATTTTAGGAGGGTTGAGTCAAAGTTTGGCCATTTGAAGGAGGGTGTTAGAGGAAGATAGGAAGATGGAGTGGTCTCGGAATTGAATTCCGAAACTAGATTGCTGAAGGCATGTGTTTTTGGGTAAGTTCACACCCCATTTCCATCTTGCAGCAAAATCTTTTTCGGCAATGCAGCATCAGTATATAAACAGTTGAATGGACATATTGGAGGGACAACTATAGCACTTTATGGCTTGAGTTAAGACCTGGGCTAATGTTTTTGCCTGGGGCAGTGCATAGCCGGAACATTGCCTGCAAATGTTTGCAGTCTTTACGGCCATTTAAGCCCAGCAAGTAAGAGTTGATATTGGAGAAACCGGCATTTCAAATTTGTCTCCTCATCTGAAGTGCACTTGGGAGCAATTCCCTCCCAGTTCGTTTTCTAAAAGTGCAATCCACATTATTATTTATCTACCTGAGACACAAACGACATGGGAATGTGGGGTACCAACACTGCCTGAGTAAAATGTCCTGCAGCATCTTACTTTGAGAAGCAATGACATGTCACCAAAAGTCAATTCATTCTACTGTGTTCGACACAGTAAGGAGGAATGAAGGTGCAACTTACAATTTCTTTTCATGTTAAAAATCAAATCACATAAATTTTAAATGATGGCCCTGTGCACATTACACTGCTCCTGAAAATACAACAATAATGATGTGAGAAAATTGGTCAGTAATTGTAGCGTGCTGTGAATATTAATGGTGCTCTTTAGTGACTCCATAGAAAATCTAGCCACTGTCTTAAGTGTTATTTGCATTTTTAATATACTCATTGGAGATAGAATAAAATCATCTTCTGTTTGCTAGCATTATTACCCTCACTTAAGCAAGCAGAAGCAAATTAATCCACGGTTGTATTTTTGCTGCGCTGTGATGATGGTTTAAAGTATTTATGTTTTGCATAAATACCAGCTGGCAGTGTAGATCTGGGTTCAGGGCCCACTATAAGTCTGGGCCAAAGCTTGAGGGAGCAGCCTCCTACTATTGAGTTTCACACCACATGGATTGCAAATCCAACTCTGTGTCCAACCTGGTGTATTTCAGGATTGAACGAATCTTCTGGGAATTTTTAAAAACTGATCATTTCTACTTAAGACTGTAATGACAGGGAATTTCCCTGCGGGTGTCTTAACGAACATTGGATTCTCCAAACTGCTAGGTTTACTCGGGCATGTGCAGAGCTCCCTATTGAGCAGCACGGTTAGAGGTCTGGAAAGGCTAAAGGTAACCAAATAAGTGGAGATGAAACAGGCTGGAGCCTGAATTGTGGCTATCAGCCTGAGACCTGGGATTGCGTTAACTTGTACCAGGCACGGGGACAGGGGAGAACTTCTGTACGTGTTCACTTGCATTTTCTGTAATTAAGAGCATCAGTTGGCAGCATTATATGGAACAGATTAGCAACAAAACCTGGGCGGGAGGTTTGCTAAAGCTCTTCGGGAGGGTTTAAGCTAGTTTGGCAGGGGGTTGGGAACCAGAGCTACGGATCTGAGGTTGGAGTAGATAGTGTACAGCCAGGTACGGTGTGCAGAGAGTCTGTGAGAAGGGATAGGCAGTTGATACGGCAACATTGCAGTCAGTGTGATGGGTTGAAGTGTGTCTATTGCAACGCAAAATGTGTCACGAATAAGGGTGATGAATGTAGAGCATGGAACAGTACTTGGCACTACGATGTTATGGCCAGTATGGAGACTTGGATGTCAGAGAGGAAGGAATGCTTGTTGGATGTTTCAGGGTTTAGATGTTTCAAAGGATTGGGGGTGGGGTAGATGGTGTTAAAAGAGCTGGGAGGGTGACATTGCTAATCGGGGATAGTACACAGCTGCAGAAAGAGAGGTCATTGAGAAGGGTTTGTCTATCGAGTTAATATTGGTGGAAGTCAGAAACAGGAAAGAAGCAGCCACTTTATCGGGAATTTTCTATAGACTCCCCCAATACCAATAGAGTCATAGTGGAGCAGATTGGGAGGGAGATTTTGGAAAGGTGCAGAAGTAACAGGGTTGTTGTCATGGATGACTTTAACTTCCCTAATATTGATTGGAACCTCCTTAGTTCAAATAGTCTGGATGGAGCAGACTGTGTCAGGTGTGTCCAGGAAAGAATCCTGACTCAATATGTAGATAGGCCAACTAGGAGGGAGGCCATATTGGATTTGGTGCTTGGTCACAAAGCAGGTCGGGTGTCAGACCTCTCGGTGATAGTGATCACAACTCCCTGACCTTTACTATAGTCATGGAGAGGGATAGGAGCAGACGGTATGGGCAAGTATGGTGTGTTGGCTTTCATTAGCAGGGGGATTAAGGTTAAGAGCTGTGAGGTTATGTTGCATCTCTATAGAGCTGAAAATGTGTTGCTGGAAAAGCGCAGCAGGTCAGGCAGCATCCAGGGAACAGGAGAATCGACGTTTCGGGCATAAGCCCTTCTTCCTCCTCAAAGATTGCATCTCTATCGAGGCCTGGTTAGACCACACTTTGAATATTGTATTCAGTTCTAGTTGCTTCACTATAGGAAGGATGTGGAAGCTTTAGAGAGGGTGCAGAGGAGATTTGCCAGGATGCCGCCTGGACTGGAGGGCATGTCTTATGCAGAAAGGGAGCCTGGGCTTTTCTCATTGGAGCGAAGAAGGGTGAGAGACGACTTGATAGAGATGTACAAGATGACGTGAGGCATAGATAGAGTGAATAGTCAGAGACTTTCTCCCCAGGGTAGAAATGGCTATCGCAAGGGGGGCATAATTTTAAGGTGATTTGACGAAGGTTCAGGGGAGATGTCAGAGATTGGTTCTTTTCACAGAGAGTGGTGGGTGTATGGAATGCGATGCCAGGGCAGTTGTAGAATCAGATACATGAGGGACATTTAACTGACTCTTGGATAGGCACATGGATGATAGTAAAATGCAGGGTATGTAGGTTAGTCAGATCTTAGAGTAGGAAAGACGTTCTGCACAGCATCGAGAGCTGAAGGGCCTGTACTGTACTATACTGTTCTATATTTTATGTAAATTGTCCAATAATAAATTTCAAGTTGCCCATTTTTAGGTCTGTGAAGCTGAATAATAGGAAATGTTTGACGATGGTGTAAACAATTGTCATTTGAAGAATGAACCATGACATATTTCAGAGATAATGGAAAGCAATAGGCGCACATTGGAGCATATATTTAAGGAATGGTTGATAGGGGTGGGGTGCATTATTTCCCCCTCCAACACAATTTTGATTGGCTCCCTCCCTTGTTTCCACACCTTTGTTTTCAGTGTGCACCCGAGCAGTGCTTGTATCATATTTGTTTAATTGGAGGGTGGGTGATTTGCTGGTGGGTATAGTTAAAAAAAAACAACTCATCAACCTCTTCTGCAGCTACATTTATGTCCAGGTTTCCTTGGAAATGGACCTCCCGGCATCCACCCATACCCTCAAGTCATTTACAGAGAAGTGGGCACCACAGAGGCTGGGTGCCTTATTCCCTCCACATCCCCCAAACAGCTCATCACCACCTTTTCAAGGGCAACTAAGGACAGGCAATAAATGCTGGCCGAGCCAGCAATGCCTATGCCACATGAATGAATTTAGAAAAATTCCATTTTGCTTTCAATTCCCTGTATTTCCTCTTCGGCTATTGTTGCAGTGCCTCTGGTGGGCAGTGCTTGTAAATTGTCAATTGTTGAATTAGTCCAACTGCATTCTGGGAGTCTCTTAGACACAGACCCTCAGGCAACTCTCTGTGTGGAGTTTGCACATTCTCCCTGTGTCTGTGTGGGTTTCCTCCGGGTGCTCCGGTTTCCTCCCATATTCCAAAGATGTGCGGGTCAGGTGAATTGGCCATGCTAAATTGCCCATAGTGTTAGGTGAAGGGGTAAATGTAGGGGGGTGGGTTGAGCTTCGGCGGGTCAGTGTGGACTTGTTGGGCCTAAGGGCCTGTTTCCACATTGTAAGTAATCTAATCTAATCTAATCTAATCTCAGTGAATTATGAATTATATATAAAAATAAAGGAAAGGCTGGTTAATCTCTTCTGCAGTGAATTTTATACCTGGGTGTCCGTGGAAAGGGAGTGCATGATGTCAACCAGAACCCTTGAAGTACTTGGAGAGAGATAGGCAACCAGGGACAACAGTAAATTATCTCCCCCTTTCAATACTATTTCAATTTAATTCCCTCCCTGGACTCCTTCCCTTTTCTATTTTTGGTACTGATACACTGTGCCTGATGGGTAGTGTTTGTGATAGGTTATAAACCTATAGAGTGATTGGATAACATGTTGGTTTAGAATATGGGGTTGGTTAACTAGTTCCCCTCCAACACAATTAGGCTTAAGTACCCTCCCCTGTTAACTCAACGTTTTGGGTTTTTCTTTCTGTGATACTGCCCCTTGGTGGTCAGTTCTTGCTATTTGCTCAATTAATTAAACAGTTGATTTAATGGTGGGGTTTTCAAAATAGGAAAAACAACTGATTAATCCCAGTAAGAGGAGTTGCTTAGGAAGGGGAGGGTGCAGAGTGGAGTTTGTATTAAACTATGAAATACCGATAATTAGTGTATGGGGAGATGATAGCCTAATGGTATTATTGCTCGACTGTTAATACAAAGGCCCAGGTTTGAATCCTGACGTGGCAGAAGGTAGAATTTGAACTTGGTAAAAACCTGGAGTTAGGAGGCTAGTGATGACTGTGAATCCATTGCCAATTGTCAGTAAAAAACAAACCCATGTGGTTCACTAATGCCCTTTAGAAAAGGAAACTGCCATCTTTACCCGGTCTGGTCGACATGTGACTCCAGACTCACAGCAATGCAGTTGACTCTTAACTACTCTCCAGCCAGTGACACCCACATCCCATGAATGAATTTTTAAAAAGTTATGCATTTATAATAAAAAGGCAGGCTGATTCCTGCTTCAAGAATGAGAGGACTGGCAAAATAGAAGGGGCAAGCAGAGGGTAAGAAGTACCAAAGCGGACAGACATGCCCGAAGGTCCAAGCTGACAATGAGTTGGGTTGCAGAATTTTGAAGAAGGGCCTCTGGGCTTGAAATGTTAACACTGTTTTCTCTGCACAGATGTTGCTGGACCTGCCGAGTTTCACCTGCAATTTCTGTTTGTATTGACGCTGCTTGTTCTAATTAGTGATTTTCACTGTTCCATATCTCTTATTATGGAGTCATACAGCACCAACATAGAACAATACAGTGCAGAACAGACCCTTCGGCCCTCGATGTTGTGCCAACCTGTGAACTAATCTAAGCCCATCCCCCTACACTATCCCATCATCATCCATGTGCTTAACCAAGGATTGTTTAAATCTCCCCAATGTGGCTGAGTTGACTACATTGGCAGGCAGGCCATTCCACGCCCTTACCACTCTCTGAGTAAAGAACCTGCCTCTGACATCTGTCTTAAATCTATCACCCTTCAATTTGTAGCTATGCCTCCTCATGCAAGCTGACGCCATCATCTTAGAAAAAAGACTTGCACTGTCTACCCTATCTAATGCTCTGATTATTTTGTATGTCTCTATCAAATCCCCTCTTAGCCTTCTCTCCAATGAGAACAGACCCAACTCTCTCAGCCTTTCCTCATAAGACCTTCCCTTCAGACCAGGCAACATCCTGGTAAATCTCCTCTGCTCCTTTTCCAATGTTTCCACATCCTTCCTGAAATATGGCGACCAGAACTGTACACAATATTCCAAGTGTGGCCGCACCAGCGTTTTGTATAGTTGCAGCATGACATTGCGGCTCCGGAACTCAATCCCTCTACCAATAAAACCTAAGACATTGTGTGTCTTCTTAACAGCATATCGACCTGGGTGGCAACTTTCAGTGACCTATGTACATGGACTCCAAGATCCCTCTGCACATCCACACTATCAAGAATCTTTCCATTGACCCAGTACTCTGCCTTCCTGTTATTCATCTCACATCTCGCAGTGAATCATCTCACATTTAGCTGCATTGAACTCCATTTGCCACTCTCAGCCCAATTCTGCAGTTTATACAAGTCCCCCTGCAACCTGTAACATTCTTTCAAACTGTCCACTACTCCATCGACTTTAGTGTCAGCTGCAAACTTACTAACCCACCCACCTATGCCTGCATCTCAGTCATTCATAAAAATGACAAACAGCATTGGTCCCAAAACAAATCCTTGTGGCACACCAATAGTAACCAGACTCCAAGCTGAATACTTTCCATCTACCACCACTCACTGCCTTCTTACAGAAAGCCAGTTTCTAATCCAAACTGCTAAATCACCCTCAATCCCATGCCTCTGCATTTTTTCCAACAGTCTACCATGTGGAATCTTAACAAAAGCTTTACTGAAGTCCATGTACAACTGCTGTGCCCTCATCCACATGCTTGGTCACCTTCTCAAAAAACTCAAGGAGGTTTGTGAGACATGACCTACTCTTGACAAAACCATGTTGACTATCTGCAATCAAATTGTTGCTTGCTAGATGATTATAAATCCTATCTCTTATAATCCTTTCCAAAACTTTTCCTACAACAGATGTAGGGCTCACTGGTCTATAATTACCTGGGCCATCTCAACTGCCCTTCTTGAATGAGGGCACAACATTTGCAATCCTTCAGTCCTCTGGTACTACACCTGTAGACAATGATGACTCAAAGATCAAGGCCAAAAGCTCCAACAACTCCTCCATAGCTTCCCAGAGAATCCTCGGATAAATCCCATCTGGCTCAGGGAACTTGTCTACTTTCACTCCTTCCAGAATTGCTAACACGTCTTCCTTACTAATCTCAATCCTTTCCAGTCTAATATCCCATATCTCATTCCTCTCTACAATATTCTCCTTTTCCTGAGTGAAAACCAATGAGAAATATTCATTTAGCACCTCTCCAATCTCCACACACAACTTCCCACTTCTGTCTTTGACTGGGCTTAAAAATGTGTTGCTGGAAAAGCGCAGCAGGTCAGACAGCATCAAGGGAGAAGGAGAATTGATGTTTTGGGCATAAGCCCTTCTTCAGGAATGGCTTTGACTGGCCCTATTCTTACCCTAGTCCTCCTTTTATTCCTGGAAATGTGTTGCTGGAAGAGCGCAGCAGGTCAGGCAGCATCCAGGGAACAGGAGAATCGACGTTTCGGGCATAAGCCCTTCTTAGGAATCCCAAAACGTCGATTCTCCTGTTCCCTGGATGCTGCCTGACCTGCTGCGCTCTTCCAGCAACACATTTCCAGCTCTGATCTCCAGCATCTGCAGACCTCACTTTCTCCTCCTTTTATTCCTCACATACCTATAGAAAGCTTTAGAGTCCTCCTTTATTCATCTGCCTATAGACTGCTCATGACCTTTCTTTGCTCTTCTCAACTCTCTTTAAATTCTTCCGAGCTAATCTGTAACTCTCCATCGCCTCATCTGAACCGTCTCGTCTCATTGTCACATAAGCCTCCTTCTTCTGCTTAGCAAAGGATGCAATATCTTTAGTATAATAAGGTTCCCTTATTTTATCACTTCCTCCCTGCCTGACAGGGACATACCTATGAAGGACATACAATATCTGTTCCTTAAACCAGCTCCACATTTCGATTGTCCCCATCCCTTACATTTTGCTACCCCATTCTATGCATCCTACGTCTTGCCTAATCGCATTATAATTGCCCTTCCCCCATCGATAACTCTCGCCCTGTGGCATGTACCTATCCCTTTCCATTACTAAACTAAACATAACTGAATTATGGTCAGTCTCTCCAAAGTGCTCACCTACCACTAAATCAAACACCTGTCCTGCTTCATTGCCAAGCACCAGATCCAGTGTGGCCTCCCCTCTTGTCGGCCCTTCGACATACTGTGTCAGGAAACCCTCCTATACACATTGGACAAAAACTGATCCATCCGATGTACTAGAGTTAAAGCATTTCCAGTCAATGTTGGGGGAGTTAAAGTCCCCCATAATGACCACCCTGTTCCTTTCACTCTTACCCAGAATTGTTTTGCTGATCCTCTCCTCCACATCCCTCCACATTGATGGGCGGCACGGTGGCACAGTGGTTAGCACTGCTGCCTCACAGCGCCAGAGACCCAGGTTCAATTCCCGCCTCAAGCGACTGACTGTGTGGAGTTTGCACGTTCTCCCCGTGTCTGCGTGGGTTTCCTCCGGGTGCTCCGGTTTCCTCCCACAGTCCAAAAGATGTGCAGGTTAGGTGAATTGGCCATGCTAAATTGCCTGTAATGTTAGGTAAGAGGTAAATGCAGGGGTATGGGTGGGTTGCGCTTCGGCGGGGCGGTGTGGACTTGTTGGGCCGAAGGGCCTGTTTCCACACTGTAAGTAATCTAATCTAATCTAATCCCTGGAACTTGCAGAGGCCTATAAAAGACTCCCAGCAGTGTGACCTCTCCTCTCCTGTTTCTAACCTCAGCCCATACCACCTCAGTAATTGAGTCCTCGTCAAGCAGACCCTTGAGTCCAACTTGTCCATGCTGACCAAGTTTCTCAAACTAAACTGATCCCATTTGCCTGCATTTGGCCCATAACCATCTAAATCTTTCCTATTAATGTAGCTGTCCAAATGCATTTTAAATATAATGTTGAAGAATGTGGTGCTGGAAAAGCACAGCCGTTCAGGCAGCATCCGAGGAGCAGGAGAATCAGGCATAAGCCCTTCATCAAGATTGAGGCTTGTGGGCCAAGGGGGCTGAGAGATAAATGGGAGGGGGGGTGGGGCTGGGGGGAAAGTAGCTGAGAATGTGATAGGTAAATGAAGGTGGGGGAGAAGGTGATGGGTCGGAGAGGAGGGTGGAGCAGATAGGTGGGAAGGAAGATGGACAGGTAGACAGATCAAAAGTGTGGTGCCAAGTTGGAAGGTTGAGAATGGGCTAAGGTGGGGGGGGAGGGGAGATGAGAAAACTATTGAAATCCACATTGATCCCATGTGGTTGGAGGGTCCCAAGGCAGATGATGAGGCGTTCTTCCTCCAGGCGGTGGGTGGTTAGGGTTTGGCGATGGGTTTGGAGTGGGAGGGGGTATTAAAGTGTTCAGCCACAGGGCAGTGGGGTTGGTTAGTGAGAGTGTCCCAGAGACATTCTCTGACGCGATGTGCAAGTTGGCGTCCTGTCTCCCCGATGTAGAGGAGACCACATCTGGTGCAATGGAAGTACAGATAAATTTCTGTCAGATGTTGAAGGAGGTGAGGGGGGAGGTGCAGGCGCAGGTTCTTCACTTCTTGCGGTGGCAGGGGAAGGTGTCTGGGGGGAGGGTGGATTGGTGGGGACATGGACCTGACAAGGGAGTCACGGAGGGAAATGCAGAAAGGCGTGGGGAAATATATCTCTGGTGGTGGGGTCTGTTTGTAGGTGACGGAAATGGCAGAGGATGATGCAATGTATTTGGAGGTTGGTGGGGTGGGAGATGAGGGCCAGGGGGCTTCTGTCCTTGTTGAAATTGGAGGGGTGGGGTTCCAGGGCAAAGGTGCAGGAAGTGGAGGAAATGTGCTGGAGGGCATCGTTGACCATGTGGGAGGGGAAATTGTGGTCTTTGAAGAGGAGGCTATCTGGGATTTTATATAGTGGAATTGGTCCTCCTGGGAGCAGATACAGCAGAGGTGGAGGAATTGGGATTAAGGGATAAGGTTTTTACAGGAGACAGGCTATAGACCAGGTAGCTGTGGGAGATGGTGGATGTCCATGTTGAGTCGGTCACTGTAAATGGAGATCGTGAAGTCATGGAAGGGAAGGAAGTGGACCATCTGAGATGGTCCAGGTAAACCTGAGGTCAGGGTGGAAGGGGTTTGTGAAGTTCAACCTCCTCATGGGAGCACGAGGCAGTGCCAATACCATCATCGATGTAGTGGAGGTAAAAGTGGGGAATGGTGCCAGTGTAGCTGTAGAGGATGGGCTGTTCCATGTGTCCGATGAAGAGGCAGGCATAGCTGGGGCTCATGCGGGTGTCTGTGGCTCCCCATTTGATCTGGAGGAAGTGGGAGGATCGGAAGGAGAGATTTTTGAGGGTGACGACCAGTTCAGCCAGTCGATGGATCAGTCAGTTCTGTAAGCAGGCACTGAGGAAGGAGATGTGGCTGTGGTAGCGAGTCTGCTTCAGGATGTGGCTGAAGAGATTCATGGCTGAGGACATGACTTGGGGGGTGCAGTGGGAGAGAGACAGACTCACTGAGATCCTTGTAGACAACGAGGAGAACTCCTTCAAGATGGGGATTCTTGGAAGAGGCTTTGCAGTAAGGTTATAATCAATTAGGAGAAAGAGAGGACTGCAGATGCAGAGTCCTTGCCTAAGGGACATTACAGAGGTTGCTGTTTGTATCCATGGTGATGAATATTGTCTTATTTCCATGATTAATCATTCTCTCATCTTCACATGGCATGGGGTGTATCTCTCACTGTAATGCCTTGTTCAAATGTGTCACTTTGAGACAAATTCTAATGGGTCTGTTTGGTTCAGAAACTGGAACCACAGCAAAGCATCACAGCATTGGCTGTGTGCCCCGTGAAATAATTTCCTGTCACAGCTTAACTTCAGTCTTGGGTTGTATTTTGTCTCTAAGTAGGTCTGAGACACTCCTGGGTATGAACAAGCAGACAGGTTTGGCATCTGGTTTCAGAGTGACATAATACTAGTATTCAGATCTTTACAATTATAGATTAGTCTGTAACTATGTAAGGTGGCCCCTTGACTGACAACTGAATTAACTTTAAGCGTAAGCTTCAGGTCTCTGCAGGCTCTTTTGCACTTGGATTACACTTGGTTGCATATAACATGTGTTTTGTTCAATAATTTCAGATTCTTTGCGTCTCAGCATTGCCTGAAGCTGGCCTTTAACCTTGAGGCTGACTCCTCCTGGGCCTTGCAGTTGGATGAATGAAGGTTGCAGGATAAACTTCCGCAGCCATCCAAGCCATCTTACCCAACAGCACCTCTGACCCCTGTGTCTTATTTACACATTTAACCATTCTCTACACGTACATAAGCTGGTTAATAAGGCACATGGGATACTTACCTATGTTAGTCAAGGCATTGAAAACAAGAGAAGGAGGTTATGATAGAACTGTATAAGAAGTTATTTCAGCCACACCTGAGCACTGTATGCAGTTCTAACTGCCACATGATAGAAAGGATATGATTGCATGTGCAGCAGTGCAGAAGATATTGAGCAGGATATTACCTGAGCTGGAGAATTTCCGCTGTGAAGAGAGACTCGATAGACTAGGATAGTTTTCTTTAGAGCAGAGAAGACTGAGGGGGAAATTTGGTTGAGATGGAGAAAGTTCTGAGGGGCATAGAGACGGTAGAAAGGGAGAAACCTTTCCCCTTAGGAAAGGTTTCAGTAATCAATGGGGCACATTTTTTATAATTCATGCCCCCGAAGTTCAGCATCTGCAAGTTTAGAGAACCCTGCCCACTCTGACCTAAACCCTCCACTGGTGGCCCTGTCTCCATAACCTACACATCCTCACTGTTCATTGAATCACCAGGTAAAAACTCATCTCTCTCTTTGTTAACAGTTCCAACAGTCTGATCATTTGAGCAGGTGCATGCTGAGCATCAGTCCAGAGACGGTGCACCATTCGAATGTCTGACCTCAAAGGATCAGTTGTCCTCCTCCCGGAGAACCTCATGAGGGATGCTTAGTTAATCTGTGGGAAAGTAAAGGCATACATTTGAATTGTCAAGATAAGAGTGTTTTGAGGTTGTATTTGGTGGTGTTACAACTCTTCCTAACAATTGAAGAGTCTTTGTTAATTATATTATCCACATGTCTTTGTAAATATAAAACATACCCAATCCAATGTTGAATTTCCATTAATGCTCTTTTTCTATCCCATTTAACACTTAAAATGTTCAATCATCAATTGCAACCTTTAAATAATCTTTGGAACCTCAATACAGACAGACTGGAAAGCAACAACTCCAATCCCAGCCACAGGGAACACAGGAATTGAGAGACAATGACCAGGAACTGAGCTATTCTCACCTCAAGACCATGTACACTGAACCCCACGGCACTGTCACAAGAGAGTGAACTGCCAGCTGCGAGACATCTCTCACCTTCCTGAATTCAGTGTCCTATTCCTTAGCATTCCAGTGACTATATCAGGCCTGGCACTGACAACTGCCCAGCTGATTGAACATTCCAGCTCTAGAACGAGTCCATGCATTGGGAGGCAGTGTCATGTCCCAGGTAATATCATATTCCCAACCAATAGGGACCACTGCCAAGGTGTAGCTATAAGAATTGGGAGGCAGGTCTGTATGCACTTTTGGATTAAATCTGACATCAGGGGATCCAATGATGTTTTTAATTAATCACAATGCATTTTTATCTTATTTCAGCAGCGGCTGGCATCAAGTGAATGTGAACGAATAATTCGATATGTGCCTTATTCGATTCTGTCACCAGGTAGCTGGCTGGTCTACTCTCAATTTCCCCATTTCCGATGGCGTGAATAATTAGTGCTCAGCTGCTCTCCCCTGTTGTGTGCCATATAAAGTAATGATTCTAAAAAGGGTTAAGATGGGGCATTAAACACCACTGACCTAAGGATATCACAAGTACTTTGGTGGGGAAAGGTAGAACATCTTAGGATCTAGAAGAGAACAGATCTATTGTCTCGGATCCCTTCATAATCTTTGTAACTATGTCCAAGTTATTAATGCGACTTACACCTGATTGCTACCATAGAATCAGCATTTTATTTATGAATACAGCCTCTTCTCTACCACTGTAACCAAGTAGAGCCTTGCACAAGGAAAATAAAACAGCATTGCCATATTGAAGAAATAAGGATCTACTTGAAAGTAGAGTAAAGCAGCATTAAAGTACAACAGAATTAAACAGCTTTAGTGTAAGAAGAATGAAGAAACACATTAAGAAGAAATAGCAGGGGAAATAATACCTCCTGGCAGGGTTAATTTCAGTGAAGGCCAAACAGGGAACGGGTTTCGGGACTTTAGAAAAAATGTAAAATAATTAAACTACAGAATTGCTTCCAATCTAAATACTAAAACACAAGCTGAACAAATAACTACACTATCATATTGAATAAGAACTACAGCTGATGATGTTAAAGCTCATTAACTCATAAAAGAAGGCACAGATCCTGTAGACGAAGTTCTCCTCGCTTTTTCAATTACTTTAACCTGAGAACAAATAAAATTCTTGAAAGATCAAGATTAAGTGAAAAAGCAAACATACAAATGTATAAATTAGACGAAGAATAGTTTTCACAAGCGTGTGGCGAGATTCTCGCTAGACAGCAGGGCACTGCTCAATCAGTGATCAGTATTAGTCGTTAACACCACAGTTTGTCTCACTAATATTTGCACTCCCATCTTACTAAACTTGCTTTACAAGCTAGATGTCAGAAAAGTTCAACAAGGAAACAAGAATATGTACCTGGGGGAATCAGCTTGCTGCTTGCTCTGAACTGCCTCCACGTTGGCTGCAACCAAACAGCAATCAGTCACACTCCGTTCTCCTCTCTAACCAACTGTTAAAGTTCACTTGAGAATGTAACTTTTAAAAAAGCTTTGCGATTTACATATTAAAGAACTGAAACCAACATGGTCATTCTAACAGAAGAGCGACTTAACAAGCAATCCAGGTCTTTTTCAATATATAATTTCAGTTACATCACATTGTAAATTCTTGCTACAAGTCCTGTGTCTTACAATCTTATACTCCACAACCACCTGATGAAGGAACAGCGCTCCGAAAGCTAGTGCTTCCAAATAGACCTGTTGGACTATAACCTGGTGTTGTGTGATTTTTAACTTTGTACACCCCAGTCCAACACCGGCATCTCCAAAACCTTCCTCCTCCATGGACTTTTACGATTGACATATCCTGGCATTTTGACCGTGCTCTGACATTGCACTCTGGAATCACACACAGGCATTGCAGGGTGCACCAGCACCTTGTATTGTAAAGAGGTGGTTAGTAAGTTTGCAGATGACACTAAAATTGGAGATGTAGTGTAGAGCAAAGAAGGTTACCTCAGAGCACAATGGGATCTTGATCCAATGGAAATGTGTTGCTGGAAAAGCGCAGCAGGTCAGGCAGCATCCAGGGAACAGGAGAATCGACGTTTCGGGCATTAGCCCTTCTTCAGGAATGAGGAAAGTTGGTCCAGCAGGCTAAGATAAAAGATAGGGAGGAGGGACTTGGGGGAGGGGCGTCGGAAATGTGATAGGTGGAAAGAGGTCAAGGTGAGGGTGATAGGTCAGACTGGGGTGGGGGCGGAGAGGTCGGGAAGAAGATTGCAGGTTAGGAAGGCGGTGCTGAATTTGATGGATTTGACTGAGACAGGCTGGGGGGAGGGGAAATGAGGAAACTGGTGAAATCCGAGGCGACCGAATCAACACGGACATCTACTACAAACCAACCGACTCCCACAGCTACCTGGACTACACCTCCTCCCATCCTGCCTCCTGTAAAAACGCCATCCCATTCTCCCAATTCCTTCGACTCCGCCGCATCTGCTCCCAGGAGGACCAGTTCCAAAAACGCACATCCCAGATGGCCTCCTTCTTCAAGGACCGCAATTTCCCCCCCGACGTGGTCGACGATGCTCTCCACTGCATCTCTTCCACTTCCCGATCCTCCGCCCTTGAACCCCGCCCCTCCAACCGCCACCAGGACAGAACCCCACTGGTCCTCACCTACCACCCCACTAACCTCCATGTACAGCGCATCATCCGCCGCCATTTCCGCCACCTCCAAACGGACCCCACCACCAAGGATATATTTCCCTCCCCTCCCCTATCAGCATTCCGTAAAGACCACTCCCTCCGTGACTCCCTCGTCAGATCCACATCCCCCACCAACCCACTCTCCACTCCCGGCACCTTCCCCTGCAACCGCAGGAGGTGCAAGACTTGCGCCCACATCTCCCCCCTCACCTCCCTCCAAGGCCCCAATGGAAACTTCCATATCCGCCACAGATTCACCTGTACCTCCACACATATCATCTATTGCATCCTTTGCACCCGATGTGGCCTCCTCTATATTGGGGAGACGGGCCGCCTACTTGTGGAGCGTTTCAGGGAACCACCTCTGGGACACCCGGACCAACCAACCCAACCACCCTGTAGCTCAACATTTCAATTCCCCCTGCCACTCCACCAAGGATATGCAGGTCTTTGGACTCCTCCATCGTCAGACCACAGCGAAACGACGGTTGGAGGAAGAACGCCTCATCTTCCGGCTAGGAACCCTCCAACCACAAGGGATGAACTCAGATTTCACCAGTTTCCTCATTTCCCCTCCCCCCAGCCTGTCTCAGTCAAATCCATCAAATTCAGCACCGCCTTCCTAACCTGCAATCTTCTTCCCGACCTCTCCGCCCCCACCCCAGTCTGACCTATCACCCTCACCTTGACCTCTTTCCACCTATCACATTTCCGACGCTCCTCCCCCAAGTCCCTCCTCCCTATCTTTTATCTTAGCCTGCTGGACCAACTTTCCTCATTCCTGAAGAAGGGCTAATGCCCGAAACGTCGATTCTCCTGTTCCCTAGATGCTGCCTGACCTGCTGCGCTTTTCCAGCAACACATTTCCATCTCTAATCTCCAGCATCTGCAGACCTCACTTTCTCCTCTTGATCCAATGGGCCAATGGGCTGAGGAGTGGCAGATGGAGTTTAATTTAGATAAATGTGAGATGCTGCTTTTTG
This sequence comes from Chiloscyllium plagiosum, assembly GCF_037043375.1. Taxonomy (NCBI): domain Eukaryota; kingdom Metazoa; phylum Chordata; class Chondrichthyes; order Orectolobiformes; family Hemiscylliidae; genus Chiloscyllium; species Chiloscyllium plagiosum. The sequence goes on from NW_028270160.1 coordinate 54,887,926, forward strand.
GAAAGGCAACTCAGGGAAGGACTTGATGTTGCTGAAGACAGAGACCTTGGAGTGCAAGTTCATAGTCCTTGAAAGTGAAGTCACAGGTGGATAGGATAGTGAAAAAGGCATTTGTTATACTTGCCTTTATTGATCAGTGCATTGAGTAAAGGAGTTGGGAGGTCATGTTGTGGCTGTACAGGGTATTAATTGGTCCACTTAGTGATCTCGGACTAAGCCCCATTCTCTGAAACTGGATCCTCAGTTTCCTGACCCACAGGCCATAATCAGTGCTAAGCTCCCTACTGTACTCACTGTATACCCATGACTGTGTCACTAAATACCAGACTAATGCCATTTACAAGTTCATGACCCACCATAGTTGCTAGAATCTCAGATGGCGATGAAACAGACTACCGACGGGAGGTGGAAGACCTGGAAAAATGGTGCACTGAGAACAACCTAGCTCTCAATGCCGGTAAAACCAAGGAACTCATTATTGACTTTCGGCAGGATGTTACTCATGCCCCCTACACATTAACCGCGCAGAGGTGGAATGAGTGGAAAATGTCAAGCTCCTCGGAGTAATCATCCACAACAAGCTTTCTTGGACTCTTCATGTGGACTCACTGGTTACAAAGGCCCAATAACATTCCTTCTTCCTCAGGCAGCTGAGGAAATTTGGCATAACATCGAATACCCTTGCCAACTTTTATAGGTGTGCCATCAAGAGCATTCTGTCTGGATGTATCACTACCTGGTATGGTAACTGTACCATTCAATGTTGGAGACAGTTACAGAGAGTGGTGAACTCGCCCTGGGCAATCACAAAGGCCAACCTCCCATCTGTAGAATCCATCTACCAGGCCCGCGGTCAAGGAAAGGCCGCCAGCATTCTCAAAGATCCATCCCACCCTGGCAATGTTTTTCTACAACCTCTACCATTGGGGAGAAGGTACAGAAGCCTGAACATACGCACCAGCTGGTTTCAAAACAGTTTGTACCCTACTGTTGTTAGAGTACTTAATGGAATCACAAACTCTTAACATTCGCCTGTACCTGTGTTTTTGTTTTTGCCGCTGTTTACATATTATTTACTGATCTATGCTATTTAACTCTGTCTGTATTGCTCGCAAGACAAAGCTTTCACTGTGCCTCAGTACACATGACAATAAATTCAATTCAATTCAATTCAATTCACTTTGGAATATTGCATGCGATTCTGCTCACCTTCCTATCAGAAAGATATTGTGAAACTTGAAAGGGTTCAGAAAAGACTTACAAGGATATTGCCAGGTTTGGATGGTTTGAGCTATAGGCAGAGGCTGAATAAGCTGGGACCTTTTCCCTGGAGCATCGGAGGCTGAGGGGTGACCTGATAGAGGTTTATAAAATCATGAGGGGCATGGATAGGATAAATAGACAAAGTCTTTTCCCTGGGATGGGGGGGCCCATTACTAGACAGCATAGGTTTAAGATGAGAGGGGAAAGATTTAAAAGGGACCGAAGGGGCACCCTTTTCACACAGAGGTTGGTGCATGTATGAAACGAGCTGCTAGTAGAAGTGGTGGAGGCTGGTACAATTACAATTAAAAGGCATCTGAGTGTGTACATGAATAGAAAGGCTGAGTAGGATATGTGCCAAATGCTGGCAAATGGAACTAGATTAGGTTAGGATATCTGGTTGGCTTGTATGCGTTGGACTGAAGGGTCTATTTCTGAGATGTACATCTCTATGAGTCCGTGACTCCATGCAGCAGGGAGATTTTGCAAACATGGATAGGCACCAAGCTCACAGATTGGACTAGGTTACATCTCAGGGATATTTGCTTGCTCTCTTAGCACTTGCTCAATTAACATCTACCTGCTTGCTCACAACATCTCTGCCTTCCCTTGTCTTCCCAATTAGCTAATGGATTTTTTTGCTCGTACTATAATAATTTCAAGAAACTCAAATCGAGTCATAGAGTCAGACAGTCATAGAGATGTACAGCATGGAAATAGACCCTCAGGTTCAACCCGTCCATGCCGACCAGATATCACAACCCAATCTAGTCCCATTTGCCTGCACCCGGCCCATATCCCTCCAAATCCTTCCTCTTCATATACCCATCCAAAAGCCTCTTAAATGTTGCAATTGTACCAGCCTCCACCACTTCCTCTGGCAGCTCATTCCATATATGTACCACCCTCTGCGTGAAAAAGCTGCCCCTTAGGTCTCTTTTATACATTTCCCCTCTCACCCTAAACCTATGCCCTCTAGTTCTGGACTCACCTATCCAATGGAAAAGACCTTGCCTATTTATCCTATCCATGCCCCTCATGATTTTATAAACCTCTATAAGGTCACCTTCTGATGCCCCAGCCTATTCAGCCTCTCCCTCTCGCTCAAATCCTCCAACCGTGACAACATCCTTGTAAATCTTTCCTGAACCCTTTCAATTTTCATGACATCTTTCTAATAGGAAGGAGACCAGAATTGCATGCAATTTTCCAAAAGTGGCCCAACCAATGTCCTGTACAGCCACAACATGATCTCCCAACTCCTGTACTCAATACTCTGATCAATAAAGGAAAGCATACCATTCGCCTTCTTCACTATCTTATCTACCTGCAACTCCACTTTCAAGAGCTATGAACCTGCACTCCAAGGTCTCTTTGTTCAGCAATGCTCCCTAGGACCATACCATTAAGTATATAAGTCCTGCTAAGATTTGCTTTCCCAAAATGCAGCACCTCACATTTATTTAAATTAAACTCCATCTGTCACTCCTCAGCCCATTGGCTTATCTGATCAAACTGGATTACAGATGTAATCCTGATGAAGGGCTTTGCCCGAAACGTCGATTTTCCTGCTCCTCGGATGCTGCCTGAACCGCTGTGCTTTTCCAGCACCACTCTAATCCAGAATCTGGTTTCCAGCATCTGCAGTCATTGTTTTTACTTCATCTGATCAAACTCCCGTTGCAATCCAAGGTAACCTTCTTCACTATCCACTGCACCTCCAATTTTGATGTCACCTGCAAACTTACTAACTGTACCTCTTAAGCTCACATCCAAATCATTTATGTAAATGATGAAAAGTAGTGGACCCAGCACCTTGTGGCACTCCACTGGTCACAGGCCTCCAGTCTGAAAAACAACCCTCCACCACCACCCTCTGTGTTCTGCCTTTGAGCCAGTTCTATATCCAAATGGTGAGTTCTCCCTGTATTCCATGAGATCTAACCTAGCTCAGCAGTCTCCCATGGGAAACCTTGTCAAACGCCTTACTGAAGTCCATTTAGATCATGTCCACTGCTCTGCCCTCATCAATTCTCTTTGTTACTTCTTCAAAAGACTCAATAATTCTGCACTTTCTCTGAGACATCCTTGATTCTGGCACTAGGGATGCAACACACCATTCTGCTTTTTCACTGCTGGCCACAGAAACGTTTGTCTGTGCCCTGGACTAGAGAGTTCCCTAACACAATCGATCTCTTAGAACCCAACGTACCCATCATTGTATTAGAGCCAGTCTCAATAGCAGAAACTTGGCTATTTGTGTTACATTCCCCTGAGAATCCATCACCTCCTACGTTTTCCAAAACAGCATACATGTTTAAAATGAGGATAGCCGCAGAAGAGTCCTGCACTACCTGCCTATCTCTCTTACCTTTCCTGGAGTTAACATATCTATGTGACTGTATCTGCAACTTTTCTCCCTTCCTATAATTGCCATCTATCACACCCCCTTGCTCTTGTAAATTCCTCATTGCCTCTAACTGTCACTCCAACCTTTCCATTCGATCTGATAGGATTCACAACCAACGGCATTTATTGCAGATATAATTCTCAGTAACACGTAAACTCTTCCTAAACTCCCACATCCGACAAGGAGAGCATATCACTCTACTAAAGGCTACTTTTGCTTCTTCCAATCTACAGACTCAGAAAATAACCCCAACTTACTCCTCTACAAAACACTGCTCCAGGCTAACTTAATACTTATGACTTATACTTTTAAGTTTAATCAAGAGATGTATCTCAATAAAACATAGAATCAAGAAAAAAAACCACTCTATTCACTAGTGCAGACTTGCAGCGAGGCCCCATGGCCATCCTTAAAACTATTCACTTACCTGTCTCTGTGCTGTGACCTCTCCCAAACAGATTCCTCCAACATCAGCTGTGAATTTCACTGTTTGTTCATTTTCCCAGATGCACTCCGATGTCCAGCGATACATGAATTCAACAGCAAAGGCGGTAACTGTGTAGTATCACTGCTGTGTCAGTCAGCAGTGTGGGTTTTTCTCTCTCTCTCTCTCTCTCTGTTCTGCACTGACCCCTCACCATGTGCTGCCTTTGTCTGTTCCTCTCCCTTTTAAAAGTGCCATTGTTTTAACATTTTTTTTTCTCCAAAGTTCCAAAACAATGCAACAGCATATAAAACAGTAGATGCTGCTCCTGGAATTTGAGGAAATCTCCTCCAACATCGAAAATACCTAAAATACCTCAAAAAAGGAGCAGCCTGTTCCAGCCGGAAATTTTTCCTGTCCTCTATCTTGGATTACCCAGAATCCTAAGCACACAACCGAAATTTTCCAGCTGTGCTGAAGAGCATTTGGAGCTGGGAAGACATGGGTTGGGGGGTGGTGGTGGTTGTGGTTGGGGTGGGGAGGAGTGGGGTACTTCGCCAGAGGCAACTTGGGACCGGAGTTGGTAATCTGCTTTTGTGGCTTTTTGTTTGCAGCCAGGTATTTGCTGCTGATGGGCAGTAGATATGCTAGCTCTTATAACATAAGAGCCAGACATGGGTAATGTAGTACTGACATATTCATTAGATGTTTATGAAAGCTCCTGGTATATACACATATATGACAGTCACAGGCACTTCTGTGTTTGGATGATTACAAACAGGAGCACGCTTCCATCAGTGTGCCATGCTTCAAGTGACCCCACTTAAGATAGAGACAGAAACCTTTGTACCTTCTGGCCACATGGTACAATACATTGATGACATCATGCACATGTCTCTTAAAGTTATACCAAATACAGATGTAACAAGTCAGCGATTCATTACGTTGAAGTGGCCAGCCATGTTGGGGCAGTTGAAGTTTGCTTAGGTGCCATTGTTTAATACTCCAGCTTCAAGCAATTACCAGGTTGGGTGCCCATTGAAACAGGATGGTCTTCATCTCAACGATGGTGCAGCGAGAGTCAAGGGCCTCAACATTGTCTATCACTAATTCTGTGGAAGGGTTCCACTTCCATTCCAGTGGTACCATTGGCTTATTCATTTGCTGAATTCTCTGCAAACAACTGAGGGCATCTCCAAGTTGATGCCCCCTTACAGTTGCCTGCCTGCCCTCCTGAGCAGGGCTCCACTGTTCTGGTGGGGTTGCTGAAGTTCTGAAATGGATCTCCCACTTGCTTGATCCATCTGCCATCCTTAATTGGATGGTACTCCTAGACGTGGTTTCTAAATTGGCTGGCTCCAGGAAGTTCATGACTTACATCCCGCTGTGGCCATGCACCCAGATCCCAACTTGGAATTCAAGCTGATGTCAGGATTGCAATGCAGCTGGGAAAGTCCACACTGTATCATTTCAGTGATGCAGTGGTGCTCTGGTGAGATTGGATTAGACCAGCATTGATGACAATAATTTCACCAAGTCACCTCCTGCTCTTTAACACAGCCACATGACGAATTGAATTATGAGCACTGCCATTTTTTAAGCATTTCACGTAAACATCAATGGCTGTTATTGGCGACAGTTTAATTTTAGACACGTGATAATAATTTGAGGAGCTCAATGGTGTAGCTTTACGACAAAGACTGAAAGTTATCTTCATCTTACAATACCCAATGCAAAGAAACTTGGCTTTTGCTGACATTGACTACTTTACACCCTGGTTTTCATTGAGAAGAGAAAGAAGATTAACAACGGGTTAACTTGAGCAAACACATCAATTCGGGACAATCGCAGGAAAATTAACTCATCCTAATTCCATTCCTGTCAAGACCTGGGGTAATTATGTTCATACTGAACTGAATTAATGTCAGTATCAAGCATACATTTTTAATCTAGACTTTTTGATATTTTCCTGAGTTCTTGAAGATGAACATCACTGAATGATAATACTTATTCAGTGACTCTGCTGATCTGATAATGTGAGTGAGTGAGTTAGAATTGTTTCCATAGTGTGTTCAGGCATTCTGTTCATAGCACTCGTGGCAAAGTAATTACAATTCTAAAGTTTCGATGGCAACTTAAACAGGAGATAAATTGGTGCACAGATTATGTAATGACATGTAAGATGCCATGACTGTCCAATGCAGTTTAGATTAAAATCTCACTGATGTGTGAGACAGTCAGACTGACAAACCACACTTCTGCTATTATCCTGAATCACAGATGTGAATTCAGCAATCACTTCATATTCTTGGGGCCTAAGCATGAGCCGTCCAATTGGCATTGCTCCTACACAGATGCCAACCCACTTATTTTTAGAATGAATGCTGATCAACAAATGGAGACTGTACTGTCCTTGTCAAATAAAAATGTTCAAGTTACACAGTTTTGGTAAAGAGGCAGTTTAATATTTCCAGTATGTGCTTTTTAGAAGCTGGAAGATAAGTGAGCCATTTAATAAGTGAGTGAAACAAGAGAGGTAGGAAAGAGTAATGGGCAAAAGTCAATCATTAAAAAGGAGGAGACCTGTCTCAAAGAGGAACATAAGCCAGGTTATTTCGTTTAATGACTGAAATACTTCACACTTGTCAGAGACTTGGTCTTGGTGGGAAGATGTCTCAGGTCGGTGCTATGGCAATCACAAATGTGACCAATCTCTCACCAGGGTGTGTAAACAGACACATATTCTGTTTATTTCAAGGTTACATGATTGCTCAGCAGATAGATTTGATACAGATGTTCAGCATCTATAGCTGGGGGAAGTAAGCTATTCACGTCTTTGATATCCTGGTGACATTCTCATTAGCATGTGCTTTCTTAAAGTGATACAGGTACCAATATCCAATATGACTTAGTTTTTATCTTGAGGGTGCCGAATCCTTTAAACAACAGGCTTCCATGATCTGTTCATCTTTTAATGGGGCTATGATCTCTTTGTACCTTCCTTTTCTTCTCCTTATGTAATAAACTGATCTTTATGTACAGCACAGACTACAGCTTACTGATCATTTTAATCCTGTTCTCTGATATAATGCCTTCACATTATATGTGCATTAGTATATTGAAACAAAAGTAAAATGTGTTCTCATTTAATTTAACAGTTCCCTTTTCTTCTCTCTTTTAGTTGCCATGAGTAATTGTGAATTTGTAAGCTTGATCATATAGCAGGGGGCAGGCTCATTGCCCTTGCTTGGGTAGTTAATGGAAGTTCATCTAACCAGCCAACCAACATGGTGAAGTCACTGATGATATTTCATTTTCTCCTGTAATGTGTGACTGATGAAAGATTCACAAGAAGACAAAAAAAATACAACAGTTACATGGGTACAGAAAAATGTTCTAACTCCCCCCTAATCAGTTGGCCCACATCCACAACTCCCTGGGACTATGAGATAGATGATTTACTGTCACTTGCATTTAACAGTGAATAATACAGGAAATAGCTGTGAACAGCTTCAGCTGCTGCCACAATCCGGTGCCATTTTGAATAGTTCAAGAGCACAAAGATATAAATGAGAGAGTTTCTATCTTTGTCCCAGTGCATCCACCATGAGTCAAGCACCGTCTGTGCTGGACCCACCAACGTGGGAGTCGCCACTCTTTAGGTGCCATCTCTTCACTGCTGGGCCCACTTCACTGCCAAGTCCCACGCTGAAACCACACTTGCCCTGCAACCAGGAGTCTCTGGCTCTGTTGCCGCTGCAGCATTGTTGATAACCAAGAGTCCCCGTTCCGGGCCTATTACACAGATGCTGCCTCCCCAATGCCAGAGGTACACAGTGTGCCTATTGCAACCAGGAGTCCTTGGCTTCGCTGCCAGGCCAGGAGTCCAGCTCCTGCTGCCCTCCTCCATCTTGAAGAGACTGTGGGGGGGTGTCGATGGAGGAGCTTTGCTGCTGCTGCCACCGTTCCCAAACGTCGAGAGGATGTTCTCCCTGTCATTGCCGCTGCCTCTTGTTGCCAGGCAATCCCGTGACTGCTAGGAGGCTGCTGCCACTCTCACTACTGCCCCCATGCTGCCAAAGGAAAGAAACAAAAATGAGAGATAAAGAGCAGAAGTGAAAAGAAGAAAGAAAGAAAGGAAGCAGATGGGTGCAGATGAGCCCTGGGCTCAAGCCCGTACGCAACTCTGCTACCCCATCACCATCTTGGTGATGTAATGTAATGTAACGTAACTTGATTCGGTGACTCCACTTAGAGTCCCTGAAGTAATCTGCTGCAGGTATCATGTCTCAGTAAGTTTGGAGGTTCCCATGTTGTGATGATAACCCCCGTGGGCCCTCCTCCAGGTTTCCACCGACTCTCTTGATGGGCTAAGCCCTCAAATTGTGAAAGGGATTCATTTAGTGTTAGAGTTCTAGATGAAGCAGAATTTGTAACGAGCATCCAGGAGGGATTTCTAGAGCAGTATGTAAAAAGTCCAACTCGGGAAGGGGCCATACTGGGCCTGGTGCTAGGAATGAGCCTGGCCAGGTGGTTGAAGCTTCATTTGGGGATTAATTTGGGAATAGTGATAATAATTCCGTAAGTTTTAGAATACTCATGGACAAAGACAAGAGTGGTCCAAAAGGAAGAGTGCTAAATTGGGGGAAGGTCAATTACACCAGAATTTGGCAGGAGCTGGAGAATGTAGATTGGGAGCAGCTGTTGGAAGGTAAATCCACATGTGTGAGTATTTTAAAGAGAAGTTAATTAGAGTGCAGGATAGACATGTCCCTGTGAAAATGAGGGATAGAAATGGTATGATTAGGGAAACAATGGATGACAGGAGAAATTGTGAGACTAGATAAGAGGAAAGAGGAAGCATACATAAGGTCAAGGTAACTGAAAGGAGGCGAAGCTTTGGAAGAATATCAGGAATGTGGGACCAATCTGAAATGAGGAATTAAAAGGGCTAAAAGGTGTCATGAAAGATCTTTAGCAAACAGGGTTATGGAAAATCCCAAAGCCTTTTATTCATATATAAGGAGCAAGTGGGTAACTGGAGAAAGGGTAGGCCCAAGCAAGGACAAAGGAGGTAAGTTATGCGTGGAGTCAGAGAAAATGGGTGAGCTTCTTAATGAGTACTTTGCATCGGTATTCACCGAGGAGAGGGACATGATGGATGTTGAGATTCGGGATAGATGTTTGATTACTCTAGGTCAAGTCAGCATAAGGAGGGACGAAGTGTTGGATATTCAAAAAGGCATTAAGGTGATCAAATCCCCAGATCCAGATGGGATCTATCCCAGGTTACTGACAGAAGTGAGAGAGGAAATAGCTGCGGCTTTAACAGATATCTTTGCAGCATCCTTGAACATGGGTGAGGTCCTGGAGGACCGGAGAATTGCTAATGTTGTCCCTTTGTTTAAGAAGGGTAGCAGGCATAATCCAGGTAATTCTTGACTGGTGAGCCTGACGTCAATGGTAGGAAACTGCTGGAGAGGATACTGAAGGATAGGATCTATGTGCATTTGGAAGTAAAGGAGCTGATCAGTGATAGACAACATGGTATTGTCTTACCAATGTAATAGAACTCTTTGAGGAAGTGAGAAAGTTGATTGATGAGGAAGGGCTGCAGATGTCATATACATGGAGTTCAGTAAGATGTTTGATAAGGTTCCCCATGGTGGGCTGTTGGAGAAATTGAAGTCGCAGGGGGTCTAAGGTGTAGTAGAGGTAGATGGATAGAGAACTGGCTGGGCAGCAAGAGACAGGGGGTAGTAGTTTCTCAACATGGAGAACTGTGACCAGTGGTATTCCACAGGGATCTGTACTGGGACCACTGTTGTTTGTGATATACGAAAATGATCTGGAGGAAGGTATAGGTGGTCTGATTAGCAGGATTACAGATGACAGTAAGATTGGTGGAGAAGCAGATAGTGAAGGGGACTGTCAGAGAATATAGCAGAATATAGATAGATTGGACAGTTGGGTGGAGAAATGGCAGATGGAGTTCAATCCGGGCAAATGCAAAGTGATGCATTTTGGAAGAGCCAATTCATGAGCGAATGATACGGTAGATGAAAAAGCCCTGGAGAGAGATCTGAGTGTTCAGGTCCATTGTACCCTGAAAGTGGCAACACATGTCGATAAGAGTGGTCAAGAAGGCATATAGCATGCTTTCCTTCATTGGACAGGGTACAAGAGTTGGCAGGTCATGTCACAGTTGCATAGGAATTTTGTTCGGCCACATTTGGAATACTGCGCACAGTTCTGGTCACCACATTACGAAATGGATGTGGATGCTTTGGACAGGGTGCTGAAGAGGTTCACCAGGATGTTGTGTGATATGGCGGGTGCTAGCTATGAAGAGAGGGTGAGTAGATTAGGCTTATTTCCATTAGAAGGATGGAGGTTGAGGGGGGACCTGACTGAGGTCTACAAAGTCATGAGAGGTACAGACAGGGTGGATAGCAAGAAACTTTTTCCTAGAGTGGGGGACTCAATTACTAGGGGTCACCAGTTCACGATGAGGGGGAAAAGTTTAGGGGAGGTATGCGTGGAAAGTTCTTTATGCAGTGGGTGGTGAGTGCCTGGAATGCATTGCCAGCTGAGGTGGTAGAGGCGGGCACAATAGCATCATTTAAGATGTATCTAGACAGGTACATGAATGGGCAGGGAGCAGAGAGATATAGATCCTTAGAAAATAGGCCACAGGTTTAGATAGAGGATTTGGATTGGTGCAGGCTTGGAGGGCCGAAGGGCCTCCTGTGCTGTAATTTTCTTTGCTCTTCTTTCTTTGTTCTTTGAGTGGGTTCAGAAAAGATTTACCAGGATGTTGCTGGGTGTGGAAGGTTTGAGTTATAAAGAAAGGCTGGATAGGATGGGACTTTTTTGACTCGAATGCAGGAGGTTGAGAGGCGACTTTACAGAAGTTTATAAAATAATGAGAGGTATAGATAGAGTTAATGATAGTTGTCTTTTCTGTAGGATGGGGGACTTCAGGTCTAGGGGGCACGTTTTTAAGGTGAGATTTTAAAAAGCCATGAGGGGCACATTTTTACACAAAGGGTATTCACGTGTGGAATTAACTTCCTGAGGAGGTGGTGTATATGGGTACAATTACAATGTTTAAGAGATATTTGGATAAGTACACAAATAGGAAACGTTTAGATTGATATGGGCCAGGGGCAGATGAGTGGGGCTAGTTTATCTTGAGATTATGTTTGACATAGACTGGTTGGACTGAAGAGTCTGTTTCCAACTGAATGACTCTATGTTCATGGTTGAACTAGAACAATTTTTTAACAGAAAGGTACTCCGTAGTTCTGAGAAGACTGACAGGAAAGTATAATTGATGTCACAATTACATCAATAATAATCGTACAAAAATAGTTCACAGGGATAATGGCCAAATGCTGGCAAATGGGACAAAGTCAGATTGGGATATCTGGTTGGCACAGATGAGTTGGACCAACGGGTCTACTTCTGTGTTCTGTAACTCTATGACTCAAAGGGCTATGTGGCTTACTTCCATTCTCAAATCTTGTGTTCTGCTTGTGAATTCAAAACCAGGGGCCATTAATTCATTAAATAAAACTCCAAAACCTTCACAAACCTTGCTAAACCCCCAAAAGAACTCAGGAGAAACCCCTTCCCTAAATGGTGCTCAGAATGTAGAGTTCACTCAAGGAATTTTGAGATGAGTCGAAGAGTGTGGTGCTGGAAAAGTACAGCCAGTCAGGCAGCATCCAAGGTGCAGGAGAATTAACGTTTCGACGTTTGTGCTCAAAACATCGACTCTCCTGCTCCTCGGATGCTGCCTGATCTGCAGTGCTTTTCCAGCAACACACTCTTCAACTCTGATCTCCAGCATTTGCAGTGCTCACTTTCTCCCAGTAATTGAGGTGAGTTGCATATTTATATTTAACGGGAATTTGGGTAAATACATGAAGGAGAAAATATTGTAAAATATACTGAAAGGGTTTGATGAAATAGAGGTGAGGAATATGAACACCTTTGCAGAGGAATCGAGTTCAATGGCTGGTCTTGTGCAGTAAATTCTTTGTAAAAATGAGTTGTAACCCCATTTTAGCATCTAGATGTGTTTGCCCATGTATCGTTTCTAGATGCTTAAGTGATCGATACTTTGTCATAAGTATACTGTGGTGTTATAAAAATGCAACAGAGTAATTTTATGCAATCATGCTTCTGTCTCTGTATCTCGCTCAAGAATAATGAAAATCATGAATTTTGCTGTAGTTTTCCCTCAGGAGTGTGAGTTTGTAATAGCATTTCCAATAATTACAGCTCACAACAAGTAAAACAGAAATGTTCAGCCTCGTAATGTTATTTTGGATGATAAAGAACTGGATTAGAGCAAACTCGAGGGAAAGGGATGCCAAAATGTTAGTTTCTGTAATCTAATCCCAGTAGAAATAAGAGATCAAAAATCAGAGTGAAATAGATATTATTATTAAGGATTTCAACTAATATGACTGAATTTATTAGGGAGCAACCATTTATTAAAATACAAAAGTTTTTGAGGTCTTTACTAAGGCTTCTAACTCATTTTAAAACTGTTTAATTTGAATTACAAAGTTGACATCATGGAAAGTGAATCATGATATTTCAGGGTCTCTCTTTGAAGTTATAGAAATAATTTGACAACCTGAAAAGAAAATTGCGAGCTGGAAGGCATAAATTAACCTGACTCATCCCATGAGGTTGTGGGTCAAAGTCAAAACCATTCCTTTATACATGTAGCAAAACAGGCAGAGTCTGATCTAAAAATAAAGAAATATTCATGATATTTAAAGCAGAAAATCAGATGTATGAACAACACCTACACAGAGGCTGGAAGCATATAAAGGAAACTTGAAAGGAAATTATTTTCTGGAGGGAATAATTCTCTATGAGTGAAGTTTAGGGGCAGCTGTTACAAAGTTTTTTTTTTCACAGAAAAAAAGGCACTCATTGCAAATCAGTGGTTTTATAGTTTTAAATATTTAAATATTGTTTAGTGGTAGCATCTCAAGTTCGAGTTTGTTGGTTTAAGGCTCACCCCAGGATTCTGCACATAATCTACAATTGTGCTTTAGTGCAGCACTGAATGATATGCTACATTATCAGAGATGGTACTTTTTCAGAAAGGGACTGCTTTTCCATTTGGCAGAGGTGCAAAGGATCCTGTGGTACAACCTGAACAAGCCCAGAGGCATCAGACAAAATTTATCCTTCTTCCCACTTCTCTCAGTAGACTAACTGGCTAACTGAGTCACACCTGGCTGTGTCACTTGGGACCCACTTGTGGCTATATTATAATTAACAGCTACACTTCAGAAGTGTCTTAGTGGCTGTGAAACACTTTGGGACATTCAATAAAATCTACAAGGAGCTAAGCCAGGAAACAAGAAGCAAACCAAAATATCACAAAAATAAAAGGTAACAGATACAGAATTAAGCTACCTCAAAAATGTTGAAATATAATGAGAGGCAGATATAATTAATTTATGGAACTTTGTTTTTACCAATACTTAGTGAGGTCAAAGTGGCCAATTAGAATGTCGAAGTGAAGTACAACTTAATTTAGTACTCTACAACGCCAGGGTATTTTAAACAAACTTTAATTATACAGGTGTAATAAAAGCATATCTTGGGGTGATAGGTCTATTTTAACTACTGAGATTAAGTGTTCAGAGATATTATTAGTCAGTCACATGCCTTGTTATCCACAAATATAACTGGTACTATGGTATTCAAGGTTTTGTATTTTGTGAAGCCTCATTCAGATATAAAGGAACCATGAGGCAAGAATGCACCATTGAATTCATTGAGAACGGGCTAAATAGAGACATAGAGTCATACAGCATGGAAACAGACCCTTTGGTTCAATCAATCCATGCTGACCATAATCCCAATCTAAATTTATCTCACCTGCCTGCACTGGGCCCATATCTCCCCAAACATTTCTTACTAATGAACTCACTGAAATGTCTTTTAAATGTTGTGACTCTATCTGCAACCACCACTTTCTCTGGAAGTTCATTCAAATATTTGTCAAACTTCAATATATGGGTAGTTACAAAGGAATGAGGGTGGAATTCGCTGGGAAAGGAGTTTAGCAGGAAAGAAGGTTGAGGAAAATGACAGACGTTTAAGGAAAACCATTCATGCCTCATGACAATATGTCCCAGTGAAGAAGAATGATTCGATAAAGGGATAAACAAACCATGGTTCAGTAAGGAAGTTGAGGGTAGTATCAAATTGAAATGTGGCAAAGATTTTTGTTAGATCAGAGGATTGGGAAAGTTGTAAAAAACAATAGATGATCAAATTAATAGTAGAGGGAGATACAGAGGATAAATAAACAAATGATATCACAATGGACAGCAAGACCTTCTTTAAGAATATAAAAAGAAAAAGATAGGCAAAGTGAACATAGATTCCTTAGGGAATAAAGCTGGGGAAGTAATGAGAATAATCAGGAAATGACAGAGAAGTTGCATATATACTTTGTATCAATTTTTTTGCTCGAAGACACTAATAGCATTCCAAAAATACAAAATAATTGAGAGGTCGAAAGGGAGAAAGGAAATGAATACGAAAACTCTCACTGGAAGTAAAGAGCAAGGAAACTAATGCAGCTGACAGCTGATAAGTCTCTAGACCTGATGGGCTGCATTCGAGGATATTAAAGCAAGTTAATACAGAGATAAGGAATGCATTGGCTGTAATCTAGAATAAATACATAAATGAATAACCACATAGAATACAGTGAACAGTTTTGGTTCCCTTCTCTGAAGAAAGATATACTGGCTTTGCAGGCAGTGTAAGAATGTTCTCAACGTTAATCCTGAATATGGAGGGATTTTCTCTTGAGGAAAGATTGAGATGGTTGAGCTTGAACTCATTGGAGTTTTGAAGAATGAGAGATAATCTAAATGAAACAAGATTTTTAGGGATCTTAATCAGGTGGATGCAGAAAGTTTGGTTCCCCTCGTGGGAGGGCCTAAAACCAGAGGTCATAATCTCAAACTAGGGAATCACTGATTTAAGACAGAGATGAGGAGGAATTTCTTCTCTTAGAGAGTAGTGAATTTAGAGGTTGGGTTGGTAAAGTTGGGTCTGTTCAAGGTTGGGATAGACTGATTCTTAATCAACGAGGTAAAAACAATGACTGCAGATGCTGGAAACCAGATTCTGGATTAGTTGTGCCTACCAACCTTTGCATAAACCAAATCATCCGCCGACATTTCCGCCACCTCCAAACAGACCCCACCACCAGGGATATATTTCCCTCCCCACCCCTCTCCGCCTTCCGCAAAGACCGTTCCCTCCGTGACTACCTGG
Organism: Chiloscyllium plagiosum; assembly: GCF_037043375.1. Taxonomy (NCBI): domain Eukaryota; kingdom Metazoa; phylum Chordata; class Chondrichthyes; order Orectolobiformes; family Hemiscylliidae; genus Chiloscyllium; species Chiloscyllium plagiosum. The sequence goes on from NW_028270160.1 coordinate 54,903,354, forward strand.
TCAGGTCCACGCCCCCCTACGACCCACCCTCCCATCCTGGCACTTTCCCCTGCCACCGCAGGAACTGTAAAACCTGTGCTCACACCTCCTCCCTCACCTCCATCCAAGGCCCTAAAGGAGCCTTCCACATCCATCAAAGTTTTACCTGCACATCCACTAATATCATCTATTGTATCCGTTGCTCCCGATGCGGTCTCCTCTACATTGGGGAGACTGGACGCCTCCTAGCAGAGCGCTTTAGGGAACATCTCAGAGACACCCGCATCAATCAACCAAATCGCCCAGTGGCTCAACATTTCAACTCCCCCTCCCACTCTGCCGAGGATATGGAGGTGCTGGGCCTCCTCCACCGCCGCTCCCTCACCACCAGACGCCTGGAGGAAGAACGCCTCATCTTCCGCCTCGGAACACTTCAACCCCAGGGCATCAATGTGGATTTCAACAGTTTCCTCATTTCCCCTTCCCCCACCTCATCCTAGTTTCTAACCTCCAGTAACTCGACCTGTCCGGACTTGTCCGACCTGCCCAGCTCCTTTTCCACCTATCCACTCCACCCTCTCTTCCCTGACCTATCACCTTCATCTCCTTCCCCACCTACCTATTGTACTCTATGCTACTCTCTCCCCACCCCCACCCTCCTCTAGCTTATCTCTCCATGCTTCAGGCTCTCTGTCTTTATTCCTGATGAAGGGCTTTTGCCCGAAACGTCGATTTTGCCTGTCCTCGGATGCTGCCTGAATTGCTGTGCTCTTCCAGCACCACTAATCCTGATTCTTAATCAGTTAGGCAATCAAGGGTTTTGGGGGAAAATAAGAAAATGGCATTGAGGAATATCAGATCATCAATGATCTCACTGAATGGTAAAGAATCAATGCGCCAAATGACTGACTTCTGCTCCAGTGTCTTATGGTCTTAGAGTCATAGAATCATAGAGATGTACAGCATGGAAACAGACCCTTTGGTCCAACTCATCCATACCGACCAGATGTCTCAACCTAATCCAGTCCCATTCGCCAGCACTTGGCCCATATCCCTCTCAACCCTTCCTATTCTTACCTGCTTTTTCCAGCTCTACACTTTATCGACTCTGACTTTCCAGCATCTGCAGTCCTCACTATCTCCAAACTACCTGCAAGTTCCAAGCCACTCAGCATTCTGACTTAGAAATATATCATTGTTTCTTGATGGATCAAAATCCTGGAATTCCCTCTCTAATGGAGTTGTGGGTGTACCTACTCCCTCCCTGTGTACGGAAGGCAGCTCATCACAACCTTCTCCAGAGCAACTGGGGACGGGTAAGAAATACTGTTCCAAACAATGCCACCCATGTCTCAATGAGGTCAGCAGAGATCAGAGAATCCCTACTGTATGGAACCAGGCCATTCATGTCTTCATTGATCCTCCGGACAGTATCTCACCTCATTACCCTATCCTGTCCCTGAACCCTACATTTTTCATGGCCAATCTTCCTAACCTGCACATTAATGAATTGTGGGAAGAAACTGGAGAACCCAGTGGAAACCCACACGAACACGGGGAGAATGTGCAAACTCCATACAGACAGTTGCCCAAGGCTGGAATGGAACCCAGATCCCTGGTGCTCTGAGACAGCAGTGTGAATCACTAAGCCCCATCGTGCCAACTCCTGCATCCTTAATTACTGAAAGGTGCCAGCTTCTTTCAAAGACCTTTGATCCACATAAGGGTTGTTGATGGGCAACAAGTCTCCCTCTATATCTGCCGAATGACACTCCTAACAGATCTTCAGGCTGTCACCAAGGAGACATACATCGCCATCCATATTTCTACCAAAGTCATTGTAGAATAGACCATGAGCCTCCTGAAAATGAGGTGCCACAACCAGGCACTGCCATTTTGTCTAGGCTGGGCAGGGTGTACCATGTCACAATTGTAATATTAAGCTATGGTGATTAGATTAGATTACATTACAGTGTGGAAACAGGCCCTTCGGCCCAACAAGTCCACACCGACCCGCCGAAGCGCAACCCACCCATACCCCTACATTTGCCCCTTACCTAACACTACTGGCAATTTAGCAAGGCCAATTCACCTGACCTGCACATCTTTGGATTGTGGGAGGAAACTGGAGCACCCGGAGGAAACCCACGCAGACACGGGGAGAACGTGCAAACTCCACACAGTCAGTCGCCTGAGGCAGGAATTGAACCCGGGTCTCTGGCGCTGCGAGGCAGCAGTGCTAACCACTGTGCCACTGTGCCGCTCACAGTTGTGAGATGTACCCACCACAATCTCAGTTGCCACAGGGGGGAAGAGTTGGTTAAGAAGGATATGCAGGAGCATGAGGAAACAAGGAAACCTTACAGACATCAAATTAGATGAACAGCAAGTGATGTATAATATTTTTATATTATACAGATAGGTAGATACATAAATTTATGCCATTTGGCATAAAAGAGAATGAGAGTGAGCCAGGGGGACCATCAAGAAGAGGTCAGTGGACCCCAGGAAACCAGAGCGATCCTTAAAGCCACCACTTGTAGGATATCTGAGCCTTCATATTTACAAGCTGTTAATTCATTTGCATAGTTGATTTTCAGTCTTCTGTTTGCTGTGTTCCATCTTCCTCAAGGATTGAGGTTTTTTTTTAAATTTGATTCATTCTGCAATAAAATTTTGACTTTTACTTTCAACTCAAGCTCTGATATACACGCTTCTTCAAATAACCATAACAGCAAAATGCATTGGAGCAGTAGTGGCCATTCAGCCCACCCAGTCTGCTCTGCTATTCAATGAAACCATGGTTGATCTGATGGCCTTCATCTTCTTCTTCCTGCCTTATACCAATCCACTGATTAAAAATCAGTCTCAGCCTTGCACATACTTAACAATCCAGCCTCACTGCAGTAAAGAATTCTGCAAATTAACTACTGCCTGAGAAAGAAATTCATCTTTATCTCTGTCCTAACTGGACAGCCCATTTATTCAGAGATGACTTACTTTGATCTGTGAATCTCCCACAAGGGGAAACAACTTCTCCATGTCTAACTTGTCAAATCCCTTAAAAAATTGTGCATTCTCAATAAGATTGCCTTCATCCTTCAAAACTCCACTGAGTAAAGGTCCATTCTACTCAATCTTTCCTCATAAGAAAATACTCCATACTCAGGATCAATCTAGTGAAACTCTGAATGATAAAAGATGAGGTGTCGGGATATGCATTGACCTTGTCCTGCCCAGTGTTGGCACTAAATCATTTGTGATAGAGTGAGCATTCCTGCTACTTTATATTCCTAGATGTTTGACTTAAAATGGTCTTTGTCCATTCACTGATGAATGTATTAAGTTCTCCTGTACTCCAAGACTGCCCCTAATGACCTTTAACCCTCACTATCCATCCAATGGTTTCAGAACGGATCGTGTCTTCACTGTACCTTGTTGTGAATGAGAACTTTGAGGAGCTGGGAAACAGACTTGACCAGATCAAGATTGATGAAGTTGATGTGCTGGAAACTTTGGCAAACATTAAGACTGATAAGTCCCCAGGGCCAGACCAGATTTATCCTCGGCTGCTCCGGGAAGCGAGAAAGGAGGTTGCTAAGCCACTGGTGAAGATCTTTGCTTCCTCACTCTCCACGAGGTTGTACCAGAGGGTTGGAGGGAGGTGAATGTTGTTCCTCTTTTCAAGAAGGGGAATAGGGAAATCGCTGGCAATTACAGACCAATCAGACTTACGTCTGTGGTCAGCAATGTTTTGGAAAGAATTCTGAGCGATAGGATTTATGATTATTCAGAAAAGCATAGAGTGATTAAAGACAGTCAGCATGGCTTTGTGAGGGGCAGGTCATGACTCACAAAACTTATGGAGTTCTTTGAGGAGGTGATGAGACAGGTCGACAAAGGTCGAGCAGTAGTTGTGGTGTATATGGACTTCAGCAAGGCATTCGATAGGGTTCCCCATGGTAGGCTCATTCATAAAGTCAGGAGGTATGGGATACAGGAGATCTGGCTGTCTGAATTCAGAATTGGTTGGCTGATAGAAGGCAGAGAGTGGTTGTAGATGGAAAGTATTCTGCCTGGAGGTCAGTGTTGAGTGGTGTCCCGCAGGGCTCTGTTCTTGGGCCTTCGCTTGTTGTAGTTTTTATAAATGACTTGGATGAGGAGGTTGAGTGGTGGGTTAATAAATTTGCTAATGACACAAAGGTTGGAGGTGCCATTGATAGTATTGAGGGCTATTGTAGGCTGCAACACGACATAGACAGGATGCAGAGCTGGGCTGAGAAATGGGAAGAGATAAATGCGAAGTGATGCATTTTGGAAGGTCAAACTCGAATGCTGAATATAGGATTAAAGACAGGATTCTTGGCATTGTGGAGGGACAGAGGGATCTTGGTGTTCAAGTGCATAGATCCCTCAAAGTTGCCACCCAAGTGGATAAGGTTGTTAAGAAAGCATATGGTGTTTTGGCTTTCATTAATCAGGGGATCGAGTTTAAAAGCCGCGAGGTTTTGCTACTGCTCCACGAGACCCTGATGAGACCACACTTGGAATATTAAGTCCAGTTCTGGTCACCCTATTATAGGAAAGATATGGAGGCTTTGGAGAGGGTGCAAAGAAGGTTTACCAGAATGCTGCCTGGACTGGAGGGCTTGCTTTATGAAGGAAGGTTTACTAAGCTCAGACTTTTCTCTCTGGAGAGAAGGAGGAAGAGAGGCGACCTGATTAAGGTATAGAAGGATAGAGACTTTTCTCCAGGGCAGGATTGACTGGCACGAGGGGTCATAGTTTTAAGATATTAGGAGCAAGGTGTAGAGGAGACGTCAGAGGTAGGTTGTTTACGCAGAGAGTTATGAAAGCATGGAATGTGTTGCCAGCGGTGGTGGTGGAAGCAAAGTCACTAGAGACATTTAAGCTCCTGCTGGACATGCACATGGACAGCAGTGAATTGAGGGTTGCGTAGGTTAGGTTATTTTATTTTACATGAGGGTTAATCCTTGGCACAACATCATAGGCCGAAGGGCCTGTTCTGTGCTCTACTTTCTACTTTCTATGTACTGCAGTGCCTAGGCATCTTCACTGATAATCCATCCACTTATTAGTTGGGAAATGTGAATCTGTTCTCTCCATTGCACTCTGCATTTGTGGCAACTTGAGATGCGAGTTACCCACTTCCCAGCTCTCAGGCCTGTCTATTTGAGAAGATGGGTAGCCGGAGTCAGGTCGAGGTGATTTGTCTCTGTTTCATCTTTGCCGTTGATGCTGAGCGAGAGTGATGGAATGCATGCTCAAGAGCGGATCCGGCAGCCACTGAGCATCTTGTTGGGCGTGGGTCTGGAAGGCAGCTGCCCCTCTTTCCATGGAGGCAGCCAGGCAGCGGCATGCTGGAGTCTCCATGGAGTGACAACATAGATAGACTCCTCTATGTTTCATTCCAGCTAGTGAGGACCCATCTACCTAATGTTTCCTTGCCCCTCTGTCTCATTGTAGGCTCACCATCTTGTGCAATGTGGACTCTGGCTCGATTAGCCTCAGACCCAATCCGATAAATACATTCAATTAACTTATTCAATTAAATGTAGGGCCTTTGGCAGTGTTGTAGAACACAGAGACCTCGGGGCTCATATACAAGTTTCTTTGAAGTTTGGTGCCCGATGAAGGGCTTATGCTTGAAACGTCGATCTTCCTGCACCTCGGATGCTGCCTGACTGGCTGTGCTTTTCCAGCACCATACTCTTCAACTACATCACATGTAGACAGGTTGGTTAAGAAGGTATTTGGTAAGCTTGCCTTCACTGCTCGGACCATTAAGTATTGAAGTTGAGAATGAAGCACATCTTACACATGAGACTGAGCAAATGCCTAGTCTACAGTTGTCCTCTGAGTGAGAGACTTTGAACACTTCTTTTCCCACCAAGTGTAGAAGTGTGTCACAGAGTATTTTCAATCCTTCAGTCCAAGCAGTCCATGCTGACCATCATCCCAAACTAAATTAGGCCCACCTGCTTGGCCCATATTCTTCCAAACACTGCTTATTCATGTACTTATCCAAAAGTCTTTTAAATGATATAACTGTACCTGCATCCACCACTTCCTCTGGAAGTTCATTCCACACGTGAATAACTCTCTGTGTAAAATGGTTGCCCCCCGCCCCCCCCCCATGTCTCTCTTAAATCTTTCTTCTCTCACTTTAAAAATACCTGCCTAGTCTTGAAAGCCCTAACCCTAGGGAAACGACACCTGTCATTCACTTTACCTCTACCCCTCATGATTTTATAAATCTGTTTAAGGTCACCCCTCAACCTCCTAAAATTCATGAAAAAAATTCCCAGCCTATCCAGCCTCTCCTTATAACTGAAGCCCTCCATTCCTGGCGACATTTTGGTAAATCTTTTCTGAACCCTCTCCAGTTTAATAATATCCTTCCTATAACAGGGTGATCAGAACTGGACGCAGTACTCCAGAAATGGTCTCATCAATGTCCGGTACAACCTCTACATAATGTCCCAACTCCCACACTCAATGGTCTGAGCTATGAAGGCAAGCCTGCTAAGCACCTTCTTAATTATCTTGTCTACACGTGACACCAATTTCAAAGAAACTTGTATATTAATCGCTAGGTCTCTGTGTTCTACAACACTGCCCAAGGTCCCACTTTTAATTGAATAATGTAAAAACAATGACTGCAGATGCTGGAAACCATATTTTGGTGCTGGAAAAGCACAGCAGTTCAGGCAGCATCCGAGGAGCAGGAAAATCGACGTTTCGGGCAAAAGCTCTTCATCAGGAGTATATTCCTGATGAAGGGCTTTTGCCTTTTAATTGAATAAGTCAATTGAATGCATTCAACAGATTGTGTCCGATGCGAATTGAGCCAGAGTCCACACTGCAGTGAAAGTCCCTGTGCTGGTAGGGAGTGCAGGTGAACAGCTTGGATTCACAGGCTCCCTCCTCCGAGATGGCGTTGGTGCTCTGACAGTGGCTCTGATTGTTCTGCTGTGTGGTGTCCTGTGTGGTTGGAGAAATGAAGGGAAAAAAATTAGTTGGTCAAAATGGAGAATGGTTTCTGCAGAACAATGTGTTAGCCTTAGTGCCTACCTGAGAAGAGCAGAGTGCGATGCTGCTTACTGGTTTGCTACCCATCGCTGTCTCCCTATGACTGCAGAATGGTCCTGGTCTTTCGTGGCCAGCTTTGCAGTCATTCCTTTGAAGGAGGGGCCTGATACCTGGTTTAATGAACCCGCCATACACCCCCAACTCCCAATCCCAGCTCACCGTCAGCTGCTCTTGGCCCTATCAGCATGGTTATGGGCCAGTTATTCCTGCAATGAGTTAAAGAGAAGCACTGAATGTGATTAGAATGGATGCAATAACATTATGTCACACTGTGTGAGGTAGTGAGGTGACCCACATTGAGTGAATAGAGAGTGCAGTGGGCGAAATGGGTTCATAATTTGAGAAGATAAGGCTGGTGCCACGGTGGCTCAATGGTTAACACTGCTACCTCACAGTGCCAGGGACCCAGGTTCAATTCCAGCCTCAGGTGACTGTCTGTGTGGAGTTTGCATATTCTCCTTGTTTCTGCATGGGTTTCCACCCACAGTCCAAAGATGTTCAGTTTAGGTGGATTGATCATGCTAAATTACCCATATTGTTCAGGGATATGTAGATTAGGTACATTAGTCAGGGGTTAATATAGGGCAGGGGGAATGGATCTGGGTGGAGTACTCTTCAGAGTGTCAGTGTGGACTTGTTGGGCCTAAGATCAGACATGCTAGCAGCATTCAAGAAACACCTGGGCGAATACATGAGTAGGAAGGGAATAGAGGGATACGGATCCTGTAAGTGAAGATAGTTTTAATATGGAAGGGAAAAATGTGTTGGTGCAGATTTGGAGGGCCGAAGGGCCTGTTCCTGTGCTGTGTTGTTCTTGGTAGCTACAGTAAATGGAACTCAGATTGCAAAAGGGTTGAATGTGTTTATTCCAGGAATACACTTTGGGTTCACTCTTGTTTGTTGTACATTGATCATTTGGACTTGTGTATAGGAAACATCATTTCACAATTTGCTGATCACAGAAAGGCCAAGCATCTGTCAAGGAGTGAGAAGGAATAAAAAACATGACTTCGGAAGATAGGAACAGGCTGTAGGCAGTGTCAGATCCATTACAAATGCATCAATGTGAGGTGATACATTCTAATTAAACAAACAGGGAATGGGAATATGCACTCAATGGGGTAGCCATGTGGAGACTCAAAGAGTTCTGGTGACTCTGCTTTTGGGTCAGAGGGTGTAGGGTTTGAGCACCAAAGAATGAAAAACAGAAAAACTGCATTGACATTGCACAAGATTTCTGTGATCCATGTATCATGACTGGACTATGATTGTTGCACTGGGTACCAATCACTGTAAGAAGCTCACTTACACACATTTTTTTAGAGGGTGGCACAGTGGCTCAGTGGTTAGCACAGTGCCAGGGACCTGGGTTTGATTTCACTCTCAGGCATATGTGTGGAGTTTGTACATTCTCCCCATATCTGCGTGGGTTTCTTCTGAAGTGTTTCAGTTGCCTCCCATAGCCCAAAGACACGCAGCTTAGATGGCTTGGCCAGGCTAAATTGCCCATAGTGTCACGGGATGTGCACGCCAGCTGGATTAGCCATGGGAAACGCAGGGTTACAGAGATAGGTTAGGGGGTAGGTTTGAGCGGGAAGGTCAATGTAGACTCAATGGGCTGAATGCCTGCCTCACATTGTAGGGATCCTGTTTTTTATTCAACCTGCACAGACATGTTGTCATACATCTCTAGAGCAAGTGAGACTTGAATCTGGGCCTTCTGGCTCAGAGCTAGGCATACTGCCACTGCACTACAAGACCCTTCATCCTCACTGTCTAATTATTAGTGGAAGAGGTTCAACACCTGGAGAGTGTTCACCAAAAGAGGCACTAGTCTTGCAAAATATAGTGCAGATTATTGCAGAATTGTAAAAGGTACAAACAACATTGAGCTGTTATAACTAATAGGAGCCACAAGTGGCACCTCAGCTCCATTGGGTAAGATGACCCAATTCTCTACCCAAACAATGTGCGTCAACATCAAATTGGGTAGAGATCTTGCAACTTCAACATTAGCTGTTTCAGAGTCATTACCTGACACAATCAAGCAGAGAATTACTCAGGAATTCCACCTCTATTCACCAAGGGAAGAGCCGTGAACAACAATTGCTGACAGTTTCGGTCATGTCACGGTAAACAACATAGATCCGAGTCCTTTTACAAAGGAGCCATTTTACAGGATCATATGTTTTAATAAAAACCAGCATTCTGTTTTATCCTCTGTCTACTGCATGGTCATATGGAGAAAATTAATGTTCAAGGTAAAAAAGGGCATGGGGAGATTGAAGGTGACAAGGAGAGACAGAGTGAGGTGGAGAAAGAAATGACAGGCAGTGAGTCAGCCTGAATTTATACATTGCATTATTTCTTAAGAAAAATACCTTGGCAACAACTGCAGAACAAGTAACCTTAGCAAGTTGCTCTTTTATCTGATTTGCAACAGCTCTTAAGAGTCAATTTGTGTTTCCAAGGCAATTATTTAAACAATGGAAACACAGAAGAATCAAGGCCTCCAGCCACAGCCACATATTAATATAGTTCAGGTATGTTTGATTTATCTGGGTCAGTAGAGGATGTACCTGGGCAGAGTAAGGTACTAATGAGTTTCCTGAAATCCAAATATGGGTGAGATACGTCGACAAATCTTTAAGTCCTTTCTTTTCTCCAGAACAGAATAAGCTGATACCCTGGAGCAATGGAGGCATTGAAAGAAAATGATGCCAAAGGTTATCAATAAAGAGCAGGAATACTCTAATTTATTGGAGTTGATAGTAAGAAAGAATGCAATTAGATTTTGAGACAACTAGATTGTTCTTACTCCTATTACCTGGCAATATCGTAAAAATGTTTCTTAAAATACAAGGGGTCAACATCTCGGAGGGTATCAAGTGACGTGGGCGTTGGTGTGGTCATGGTAGAATCGAACTTGAAATCCGGCAAGATATATCTCAATATCAGGAGCACCTTGGCTCCATCTTTAATTTATTTGCAGAGCAGAGAGATAGGTTTCTCACTGGGGTGTGGCAAGTTGCCAATTAAGGGGATGGGGCTTCCTATCTGACCACATGCTTCAAACAAGCCAGATCTGGCAAACGCTTGACATGGAAATCAGAGCAGGTTGACTGGCAACCTCAGCTCGCCAATTGCTCCAAAGGATCTCCATGTTGGTCCACTGGGCATTGGCATCTCAGGGCACACTCCACAGGCACTGGGCACATACATCCCACTTCCATGGGCGTTGGTATCTAATAGGTGCCGTCGCCTATTAACTGTCATGCCAAACCTCTGATCCAGTCACAGGATGTTTGTGAACTTCAATTCTGCACTGTACCAGTAGCTCTCACTGTAATGCTGTAACAAAAACATTGTGCTCACAGGGACATACACCCAACTCAGATGACCAGACTACATCTCCAGGCTCTTCACCCACCGTCTCGGTGCTAGACATGACAGTCTGAACCAAGTTGGACTGCCACCACCTCCCCCCCTCCCCCAACTCCTCCAGCCATAGGTGACAGGCTCGTATTGTTGTTGGATTGCCTTGATGTTTATTGTAGACCTAAAGCCAGGAGGCTTGTCATGGTTGTCAGCAGTCATCAGTCAAGTAAAAGGGGATAGCTATCCCTATAGGAGGCCCCAGTCCAGGTGCCTGGCAATGGTCAGTCAGCCACTCAGAGTCAGAGTCCTCTCTTCACGAGGAGGTGATGTTGAGCAAACCACCACCAATCTTGTCTCTTTCTCCCCTGGACTGAGAAAGTCAAGTATTATGGGAGATGAGAGTGGGCAGTACGACTGTTACTGTTGGTGGAGAGCTTTCCTGAACGAGCAAGCAGAGTTAATGGTGTCGGGGCTTGGAGAGGTGACAGTGAATGAGAGGACACTGCAGGTAACAGAAAGAAAGAGAGTGGTAGGTTATGAGTCCTGGTGGGAGGTGAGTACAGTAGCAGAGACAGAGGCAGTGTGAGGTGTCAGAGAGAAGACGATGACGTTTACACTGGCCGAGTGGAGAAGGACATTGTCCTTCCTACAGAGCTCGCCATTCCTCTAGTAAGTTGAGACAGCACTGATCCTGCTAACAACGATGGACCAGGCTGGCTTGGGCTGATGTTGTGGGGGGTGAGGAAATCCTGCTTCTCTGCCACTCCAGACTTCTCTGGATCTCCACATTGGTCCCCTCCTCAGCAATGCACTGACTCTTCCCTGTCTGCCACATCCAGGACAAATGGTAGAAACCGTGCAGGGCAGCTTCAGACCGACATGCACACAACACCTTTTAAAGATAGTGCCAATGTCAGGGATGCTGGTTCTTTCTGGGATAGCCTGGTCATGACGAGTTGTCCTGGCAACTGTCTGTGGTAAAATGGGGCTAACATCAGGTAAACGGTGTGCCATGCAGATGGAGTAGGTAGTTCATGAGGTGAATGTGGGAAGAGAAAATTTGCGAGGCCCTGCAGTTAAAAAAAAGCCCTCCACAAATGTCCTGGTCTCCTATACCCAACTATCTTCAGTTGCTTCATCATTGGCCTTCCCTCCATCATAAGGCCAGAAGTTGAGATGTTCACTGATGATTGCACAATGTTTCAGACTATTCATGACTCCTTAGATAATGAAGCAGTGCAGCAACACCCAGATTTGAGCTGAAAACTAGCAAGTAACAATCATGCCACCCAAATACCAGGTAATGTCCATCTCCAACAAGAGACCAATTAACAACTGACTCTCAATCACTGAATCCACCACTTATAACCACCTGGTGGTTATCATTGACCAGAAACTGAACTGGACTAACCATGTAAATACGGTGGTTACAAGATCAGGTCAGAGGCTAAGAATACTGCGGCGAGTAACTCACCTCCTAACTCCCCAAAGCTTGTTCACCATCTGCAAGGCACAAGTCAGGAGTGTGATGGCATACTCCTCATTTATCCTGGATGAGTGCAGCTCCAAAACCACTCTAAAAACTTAACACCATCCAGGATAAAGCAGCCCACTTGATTGCTACCACATGCACAACCATCCACTCCCTCCACCACCAACGCTCGGTAGCAGTGTTGTGTACAATCTGCAAGGTCCACTGCCGAAATTTACCAAAGATCTTCACACCACACCTTCCAAAACCATAACCACTAGCGTAGAGAAGGTCAAGCACAGGAGCTACATGGGAATATCAGCACCTCTAAGTTCCCCTCCAAGCCACTCCTCATCCTGACTTAAAAATAATGCACTGTTCCTTCACTATCCCTGGGTCAGAATCCTGGAATTCCCTCCCTAACATCACTGTGAGTTTACCTGCAGCACATGGACTGCAGCGGTTCCACCACCTCCTGAAGCACAATTAGTGACGGGCAATTAAATGCTAGCCCTATCAGAGGTGCACACCTCTCACAAACTGAATTTTAAAAATTGGTGTAAGAGACACTTGGTCAAGAAAAGATCAGATTCAGCTCAGAGTCTGTTTTTCAAAGTCTGTTCTTCGCATGGTGGGTGACACTGGCTAGGCCAGAATTTGTTGCCCATTCCTAATTGGCCAGAGGGCAGTTGAGAGTCAACCACATTACGCTGAGGTCTGGACCCTCACTGATTCCTATCGGGTAAGGATGGCAGAATTGCGGTACTTGAAGGGCATTAATGAACAAGATAGGTTTTTACATAAATCTGCAAGTAAGAGTGACATTAGCATTATCAGCGAATGTTAGAACTCACTGCCCATCTGAGCACAGCATGCTCCAATGAAACAACAATACAATAAAGACACTCAAAGCTATTTAAGCAATTTTTGCTCGAGGGATAAATGATTGTTAGGACACAATGAGTGCTCTCCTGCTTTTTTTTCAGTTAGTGCCATGGGATCTTTGAAAACCACCACGCCCACAGTTCAAAAGACAGAATGCCCAACAGCGCACTCTCTCCAATTCTGTGTAGAAGTCTGTGGAATGAACCTTGAACCCTCAACTCTGACGAGAGAGTTACCAAGTGATTTATTGCTGACACCTTGGATTTGCAAATCCCTACATTGGAATCAGATGTCACTTGCTTGGGTGTATTGTTAAATGTTTCAAGTGCCTTCCAGCCATGAGAAACGAACATAGTGCAGGCTTTAACTGGTCTCGGGAAGGTATTTGGCAAACAAATCAGCACGTACGTAACTCCCAGAATAATTGATGAACTCTCACACCAAACTAGGCTTACATTTGTGGACAGCCCACAATATATACATTGGGATAAATCAACAGTACAGTGGAGCATGTAATTTATTGCAGGCTACAGACAAATCCAACAGCTGAAGGAAACCCAAGGTAAAATTTATTGGGGGACCATCCATTTGCTTCAGATTTATGAACCAACGTCTCGACTCTTTTATTTATATTTCTCCCTGTGAACAAGGTAACCTTGGGGTTTCAGTATTAGGTAGCAATTCAGAAACGTCTGCTTCTAGAAACGCAATCAAAAAGCAAAAATAACAGAAAAAATCCTTACCAACCTCCTATTAGGTGAAGACTGAGTGAACTGTAGATATTTGTATTTCAAAATGTATTATTGAAAAAAAGAGTCAAAGGTAGCAGAGGCACTGGTCTTCAATTTTCAATCAATAATCTGCATATTGTAAGGCTTGAGAATAGTCAATGTCACTCTTAAGAGATGGCAGGGTTATAAACTGAGTAACTACAGACCAGTTAATCTGATATTGGTTGGGGAAAAATTTCAGAGGCTATAATTTTAACAAACTAGACTAGATTCCCTACAGTGTGGAAACAGGCCCTTCAGCCCAACTAGTCCACACTGACCCTCTGAAGAGTAACCCACCCAGGCACATTTCCCTCTGACTAATGCACCTAACACTATGGGCAATTTAGCATGGCCAATTCACCTGACCTGCACATCTTTGGACTGTGTGAGGAAACCCACACAGACACAGGGAGAATGTGCAAACTCCATGCAGACAGTTGCACGAAGCTGGAATTGAACTTGGGACCCTGGTGCTGTGAGGCAGTGGTGCTAACCACTGAGCCACCGTGCTCCCCGTTAGTGAATATGTAAATGGAATTTAAGCGGGCATTGGATAGGCATATGGAGGATAGTGGGCTAGTGTAGGTTAGGTGGGCTTGGATCGGTGCAACATCGAGGGCCGAAGGGCCTGTACTGCGCTGTATTCTTCTATGTTGCTAAAGGAATAGAGAAGTGTTCCTGCAACTGTACAAGGCTTTAAAGAGACCGTAATACATACAGTTTTAGTCTCCTTACATGTAGAGTGATGTACAGTCAAGATTTGAGCAGTGCTGGAAAAGTACAGCAGGTCAGGCAGCATCCAAAGAGCAGGAAAATCGACGTTTCAGGCAAAGGCCCTTCCTCAGGAATGAGGCCTCATTCCTGATGAAGGGTTTTTGCCCGAAACGTCGATTCTCCTGCTCCTCGGATGCTGCCTGACCTGCTGTACTTTTCCAGCACCACTCTAATCTTGACTCTGATCTCCTGCATCTGCTGTCCTCACTTTCGTCATATAGAGGGATGTAGTTCTATTGGAGGCAGATCAGAGGGGGCTCACTAGATTGAGTCCAGAGACGAGGGATTTGATTGGCGAAGAGAGATTGAGAAGTTAAGGGTTTGGAAGAATGCAACATGATTTAATGTATAAACTGCTCAAGCTTATCGATGGAAGAGAAGTAGAAAGAATGTTTCCCCCTGTAGAGCAACTTGGAACGAGAAGTCCTAGTCTCAGGAGTGGCAAATTTAAAACAGAGGTGAGAAGCAATGACTTCTCTCAAAGGGTCATGCATCTGTGGAGTTCACTTCCTCAGAGTATGGTGGATGCTGGGAGATTTAAAGATCGTATGAGGAAAGGCTGAGGCACTTGCGGTTGTTTTCATTGGAGAAAAGAAGGTTTAGGGGTGACTTGATAGAGGTGTACAAGATGATTAGGGGTTTAGATAGGGTCGACAGTGAGAATGTTTTTCCACGTATGGAGTCAGCTATTACAAGGGGGCATAGCTTTAAATAAAGAGGGGGTAGGTATAGGACAGATGTTAGGGGTAGGTTCTTTACTCAGCGAGTCGTGAGTTCATGGAATGCCCTGCCAGTAGCAGTGGTGGACTCTCCCTCATTATGGGCATTTAAGCGGGCATTGGATAGGCATATGGAGGATAGTGGGCTAGTGTAGGTTAGGTGGGCTTGGATCGGTGCAACATCGAGGGCCGAAGGGCCTGTACTGCGCTGTATTCTTCTATGTTCTATGTTCTATTGAGAAATTTTAAGGTGGAAACAGTAATGGGTTGAAAGGTTAAAGAGATCAGCCATGATCATAGTGAATGGCAGACAAGTCTCAAGGGGCTGAATAGCCTACTCCCGCTCCTAGTTTGTATGTTCTAAGTCAATCAAGGATGGCCATTCTGGTTTTTAAAAGGCCCGGTATGATTGCCCAATTGACACAATAAAAAAAGCAAGATAAAGCTTTATTGGATTATCACATTTACTCATAAGCAGCTTGTTAGAAAATGTCTATAAAATTATAAAATATTATTGTTATAAAATTAGAAAGTTTCATTCACATACAGGAAATAAAGCATTTGGTTCTTCAGACAGGGTAAGGTTCAGAAGGGATGTATCCCAATGGTCAGCACTGGGTCCATTGTTGTTCTTTGTAAACAGACCATTTAGATTCTGGTATAGGGACACATTTTCAAAAATTACTGATCTCAAAATGACATTTGCAACCACCCTCAGTCAGAAGCCCATTATAGATAGTCCATTTCAGCCTCCTCTTAAGTCACCAATATCATAAATATGGGTTTTCGGCCCATTCAGAAATGGCTGAAAGCATTGGGGACAACAAAGTCTATAATATTAAAGACACTTCTCCAGAATTAGCCTCATTCATCGCTAAGCTGTTTCAGTACAGGTACAACACCAGCAACTACCTGACAAATATATGTAACAGGACAAATTCAAATTACCACCTCTTCAGTCTACTCTGGATACCACAAGGAAGTGATGGAAGGAATCATCAATAGGACTATCAGGCAACAAATACACAGCAATTACCTGATCATTCATGCTCAGTTAACTTCCCAGGGCCACTTTTTATCCTGACTACATTATAGCCTTGATGGCAACATGGATGGAAGAACTGAACTCAAGAAAGCAAAGTTGGGGAAATCTCTACTCTGGTTGGGGTCATACGTGGCAAAAAGGAATTCTAGATTAGAGTGGTGCTGGAAAAGCACAGCAGGTCAGGCAGCATCCGAGAAGCAGGAGAATCGACGTTTCAGGCAAAAGCCCTTCATCAGGAATACAGGCAGAGTGCCTGGTTGTGGCTTTAGAGACCAATCATTTCAACCTCAGGACATAATTTCAGAAGTTCTTCAGGGTAGTGACCTCAGTCCTCATTCCTGATGAAGGGCTCTTGCCCGAAACGTCGATTCTCCTGCTTCTCGGATGCTGCCTGACCTGCTGTGATTTTCCAGCACCAAACTTTCCGACTCTGATCTCCAGCATCTGCTGTCCTCAGTTTCTCCCAGGGGAGTGTTCTCAGTCCAACCGTCTTCGGCTGCTTCATCAAAGACATTCCCTCCATCATGAGGTTATAAGTGGGAATGTTTCACTGCTGATTGTACAGTGTTCAGTATCATTCACAATTCCTCACATACTGAAGCAGTCCAGGTCCATATGCAGCAAGGCCTGGACAACGTTCGGGCTTGGACTGACCAGTAACAACCTGACTGCATAGGTTTTAGGCAACATACATCACCAACAAGAGAGAATTAAACGTTCACCCCTTGATATTGGAAAATGTTGCCATCACTGAATCTCTGACAATGAACATCCTTGACAATACCATTGACCAGAATCTAGACTGTATTAATCATGTAAATATTGTGGCTACAAGAGCAGGTCAGGGGAAGGGAATACTCTGCTGATTTCTCAAGGCCTGTTCAACATCTCCAAGGCACAAGTCAGGAATCCGACAGCATTTTCTCTATTAAATGGTCGAGTGTGGGCCCTCCAACACTGAAGACATTTGATGCAGTCAAGGATAAAGCAACCCACTGTAAGCCACCACAAGGTTCGGATTTCCCCACCAATGCACAGTGACGGTAACGTGAACCACACACAAAATGCACTGTAGTAACTTGCCGCGGCTTCTTCCATGACACCTTTTAACCCAGTGAGCACTACCACCTAGAAGGAGAAATGCAGGAGATGCCAATCACTTGTACGTTCAATTCTAAGCCACACGCTTGGAACTATACCACTGTTCTCTCACTATAACTGGATCAAAATCCTGGAACTTCCTCACGAACAGTAGGGTGGATCCACACGACGGGCTGTTGTGGATCAAGGCACGACTATCTCAAGGACAATTAGAGATGAGCAGTAACTACTGACCTTGCCAATGTACAGTATTCAGATCACCCATAAGAATAAAAAAACATAGAAAGGTTGTCAAAGTGGATTAGATCTGGAGAATACATCAAAATGATATGGAAAGGCTATAAACGTTCCAGTATCAATTCAATATGGATGAATGTTATAGACCAAACCAAACCCCTGCAGATCCGTCAAGGAGATAGCTGAGACCTGAACTATTTATCTTATATAAAGGCAATGTCAGGTGCTATGTTCCAGATGTAATTTGAACGGTCACACGACTTGAAGCAAAACAGTTTCTGTTCTTATCCCCAGTTAAAACACGAACAAATGAAAGAAGATTTAATATAACTTTAACTTGATTGGAAAACTTAACAGAATGATAGATTGTTTCTTTAATTACTAAACAGCAAATGTTCCAATACAGTAAAAGCCCAGCAAGATGGTAGCAGGGTAGAATAATTCACCAGGCTCCTCTACTCTGCCACAGTTTCTATTTTCCATTTTCCCTCTCATTTTAGTGAGTCCCAGTACAGCGTGAAGGGAAGTGAGTCCCAGTACAGCGTGAAGGGAAGTGAGTCCCAGTACAGCGTGAAGGGAAGTGAGTCCCAGTACAGCGTGAAGGGAAGTGAGTCCCAGTACAGTGCGAAGGGAAGTGAGTCCCAGTACAGCGTGAAGGGAAGTGAGTCCCAGTGCAGCGCGAAGGGAAGTGAGTCCCAGAGCAGTGCGAAGGGAAGTGAGTCCCAGAGCAGTGCGAGGGGAAGTGAGTCCCAGTGCAGTGCGAGGGGAAGTGAGTCCCAGTGCAGTGCGAGGGGAAGGGAGTCCCAGTGCAGTGCGAAGGGAAGGGAGTCCCAGTGCAGTGCGAAGGGAAGTGAGTCCCAGTGCAGTGCGAAGGGAAGTGAGTCCCAGAGCAGTGCGAAGGGAAGTGAGTCCCAGTGCAGCACGAAGGGAAGTGAGTCCTGGTGCAGCGAGAGGGGAAGTGAGTCCTGGTGCAGCACGAAGGGAAGTGAGTCCTGGTGCAGCGAGAGGGGAAGTGAGTCCCGGTGCAGTGCGAGGGGAAGTGAGTCCTGGTGCAGCACGAGGGGAAGTGAGTCCTGGTGCAGCGCGAAGTGAAGTGAGTCCCGGTGCAGCGCGAAGGGAAGTGAGTCCTGGTGCAGTGCGAGGGGAAGTGAGTCCCGGTGCAGCGCGAAGGGAAGTGAGTCCTGGTGCAGAGCGAGGGGAAGTGAGTCCCAGTGCAGTGCGAAGGGAAGTGAGTCCCAGTGCAGTGCGAGGGGAAGTGAGTCCCAGTGCAGTGCGAAGGAAAGTGAGTCCCAGTGCAGTGTGAGGGGAAGTGAGTCCTGGTGCAGTGCGAGGGGAAGTGAGTCCCGGTGCAGCGCGAAGGGAAGTGAGTCCTGGTGCAGAGCGAGGGGAAGTGAGTCCCAGTGCAGTGCGAAGGGAAGTGAGTCCCAGTGCAGTGCGAGGGGAAGTGAGTCCCAGTGCAGTGCGAAGGAAAGTGAGTCCCGGTGCAGCGCGAAGGGAAGTGAGTCCTGGTGCACTGCGAGGGGAAGTGAGCCCTGGTGCACTGCGAGGGGAAGTGAGTCCCGGTGCAGTGCGAAGGGAAGTGAGTCCTGGTGCAGAGCAAGGGGAAGTGAGTACTGGTGCAGTAGGAGGGGAATGGACTCCCGGTGCAGTGTGAGGGGAAGTGAGTCCCAGTGCAGTGCGAAGGGAAGTGAGTCCTAGTGCAGTGCGAGGGGAAGTGTGTCCCAGTGCAGTGCGAAGGGAAGTGAGTCCTGGTGCAGTGCGAGGGGAAGTATGTCCCGGTGCAGCACGAAGGGAAGTGAGTCCTGGTGCAGTGCGAGGGGAAGTGAGTCACGGGGCAGTGCAAAGGGAAGTGAGTCCTGGTGTAAACCGAGGGGAAGTGAGTCCTGGTGCAGAGCGAGGGGAAGTGAGTCCTGGTGCAGAGCGAAGGGAAGTGAGTCCTGGTGCAGCGCGAAGGGAAGTGAGTCACGGGGCAGTGTAAAGGGAAGTGAGTCCTGGTGCAATGCGAGGGGAAGCGAGTCCTGGTGCAATGCGAGGGGAAGTCAGTCCCAGTGCAGCGCGAGGGGAAGTGAGTCCTGGTGCAGTACGAGGGGAAGTGAGTCCTGGTGCAGTACGAGGGGAAGTGAGTCCTGGTGCAGTACGAGGGGAAGTGAGTCCCGGTGCAATGCGAGGGGAAGCGAGTCCTGGTGCAGTACAAGGGGAAGTGAGTCCTGGTGCAGTATGAGGGGAAGTGAGTCCCAGTGCAGTGCGAAGGGAAGTGAGTCCCGGTGCAGTGTGAAGGGAAGTCAGTCCCGGTGCAGTGCGAAGGGAAGTGAGTCCCGGTGCAGCGCGAAGGGAAGTGAGATCTGGTGCAGTGCGAAGGGAAGTGAGTCCCGGTGCAGCGCGAAGGGAAGTGAGACCTGGTGCAATGCGAAGGGAAGTGAGTCCTAGTGCAGTGTGAGGGGAAGTGAGTCCAGGTGCAATGCGAAGGGAAGTGAGTCCTGGTGCAGTGCGAAGGGAAGTGAGTCCCGGTGCAGTGTGAGGGGAAGTGAGTCCTGGTGCAGTGCGAAGGGAAGTGAGTCCTGGTGCAGAGCAAAGGGAAGTGAGCCATAGTGCAGAACGAGGGGAAGTGAGTCCTGGTGCAGTATGAGGGGAATTGAGTCCAGGTGCAATGCGAAGGGAAGTGAGTCCTGGTGCAGTGTGAGGGGAATAGAGTCCAGGTGCAGTGTCAGGGGAATTGAGTCCAGGTGCAGTGTCAGGGGAATTGAGTCCAGGTGCAGTGCGAAGGGAAGTGAGTCCCAGTGCGAAGGGAAGTGAGTCCCGGTGCAGCGCGAGGGGAAGTGAGTCCTGGTGCAGAGTGGAGGGGACTGAGTCCCAGTGCAGTGCGAGGGGAAGTGATCCCGGTGCAGTGCGAAGGGAAGTGAGTCCCGGTGCAGTGTGAAGGGAAGTGAGTCCTGGTGCAGTGCGAAGGGAAGTGAGTCCCAGTGCAGTGCGAAGGGAAGTGAGTCCCGGTGCAGCGCGAGGGGAAGTGAGTACTGGTGCAGTGCGAAGGGAAGGGAGTCCCGGTGCAGCGCGAGGGGAAGTGAGTACTGGTGCAGCGCGAGAGGAAGTGACTCCTGGTGCAGAGGGAGGGGAAGTGAGTCCCGGTGCAGTGCGAAGGGAAGTGATTCCCCGTGCAGCGCGAGGAGAAGTGAATCCGGGTGCAGTGCGAAGGGGAGTGAGTTCCAGTGCAGCGCGAAGGGGAAGTGAGTCCTGGTGCAGCGCAAGGCAAAGTGAGTCCTGGTGCAGAGGGAGGGGAAGTGAGTCCCGGTGCGGTGCGAAGGGAAGTGAGTCCCGGTGCAGTGCGAAGGGAAGTGAGTCCCGGTGCAGTGCGAAGAGAAGTGAGTCCCGGTGCAGTGCGAAGGGAAGTGAGTCCCGGTGCAGTGCGAAAGGAAGTGAGTCCCGGTGCAGTGCGAAGGGAAGTGAGTCCCGGTGCAGTGCGAAGGGAAGTGAGTCCCGGTGCAGTGCGAGGGGAAGTGATCCCGGTGCAGTGCGAAGGGAAGTGATTCCCCGTGCAGCGCGAGGGGAAGTGAGTCCCGGTGCAGTGCGAAGGGAAGTGATTCCCCGTGCAGTGCGAAGGGAAGCGAGTCCCGGTGCAGCGCGAGGGGAAGCGAGTCCCAGTGCAGCGCGAGGGGAAGTGAGTCCCGGTGCAGCGTGAGGGGAAGTGAGTCCCGGTGCAGCGTGAGGGGAAGTGAGTCCCGGTGCAGTGTGAGGGGAAGTGAGTCCCGGTGCAGTGTGAGGGGAAGTGAGTCCCGGTGCAGTGTGAAGGGAAGTCAGTCCTGGCGCAGTGCGAGGGGAAGTGATTCCCCGTGCAGTGCGAAGGGAAGCGAGTCCCGGTGCAGTGCGAAGGGAAGCGAGTCCCAGTGCAGCGCGAGGGGAAGTGAGTCCCGGTGCAGTGTGAAGGGAAGTCAGTCCTGGCGCAGTGCGAGGGGAAGTGAGTCCCGGCGCAGTGTGAGGGGAAGTGAGTCCCGGTGCAGTGTGAAGGGAAGTCAGTCCTGGCGCAGTGCGAGGGGAAGTGAGTCCTGGTTCCAGCGCGAGGGGAAGTGAGTCCCGGTGCAGTGTGAAGGGAAGTCAGTCCTGGCGCAGTGCGAGGGGAAGTGAGTCCTGGTTCCAGCGCGAGGGGAAGTGAGTCCCGGTGCAGCGCGAAGGGAAGTGAGTCCCGGTGCAGCGCGAAGGGAATTGAGTCCGGGTGCAGCGTGAGGGGAAGTGAGTCCCGGTGCAGCGCGAGGGGAAGTGAGTCCCCATGCAGCGCGAGGGGAAGTGAGTCCCCGTGCAGCGCGAGGGGAAGTGAGTCCGGATGCAGTGCGAGGGGAAGTGAGTCCTGGTGCAGTGTGAAGGGAAGTGAGTCCTGGAGCAGGGCGAGGGAAAGTGAGTCCTGGTGCAGTGAGTCCTGGTGCAGGGCGAGGGGAAGTGAGTCCTGGTGCAGGGCGAGGGGAAGTGAGTCCTGGTGCAGGGCGAGGGGAAGTGAGTCCTGGTGCAGGGCGAGGGGAAGTGAGTCCTGGTGCAGGGCGAGGGGAAGTGAGTCCTGGTGCAGGGCGAGGGGAAATGAGTCCTGGTGCAGGGCGAAGGGAAGTGAGTTCCGGTGCAGTGCGAAGGGAAGTGAGTCCGGGTGCAGTGAGAAGGGAAGTGATTCCCGGTGCAGTGCGAAGGGAGGCGAGTCCTGGTGCAGGGCGAGGGGAAGTGAGTCCCCGTGCAGTGCAAAGGGAAGTGAGTCCTGGAGCAGGGCGAGGGGAAGTGAGTCCTGGAGCAGGGCGAGGGGAAGTGAGTCCTGGTGCCGTGGCGAGGGGAACGCGAAGGGAAGTGAGTCCCAGTGCAGTGCGAGGGGAAGTGAGTCCCAGTGCAGTGCGAAGGAAAGTGAGTCCCAGTGCAGTGCGAAGGGAAGTGAGTCCTGGTGCAGTGTGAAGGGAAGTGAGTCCCGGTGCAGTGCGAGGGGAAGTGAGGCCTGGTTCCCACGCGAGGAGAAGTGAGTCCTGGAGCAGGGCGAGGGGAAGTGAGTACTGGTGCAGCGCGAGGGGAAGTGAGTCCTGGTGCAGAGTGAAGGGGAGTGATTCCCCGTGCAGCGCGAGGGGAAGTGAGTCCGGGTGCAGTGCGAAGGGGAGTGAGTCCCAGTGCAGCGCGATGGGAAGTGAGTTGTAGCGCAGCGCGAAGGGGAAGTGAGTCCCGGTGCAGTTGAAGGGAAGTGAGTCCCGGTGCAGTGCGAAGGGAAGTGAGTCCCGGTGCAGTGCGAAGGGAAGTATGTCCCGGTGCAGCACGAAGGGAAGTGAGTCCTGGTGCAGTGCGAGGGGAAGTGAGTCACGGGGCAGTGCAAAGGGAAGTGAGTCCTGGTGTAAACCGAGGGGAAGTGAGTCCTGGTGCAGAGCGAGGGGAAGTGAGTCCTGGTGCAGAGCGAAGGGAAGTGAGTCCTGGTGCAGCGCGAAGGGAAGTGAGTCACGGGGCAGTGTAAAGGGAAGTGAGTCCTGGTGCAATGCGAGGGGAAGCGAGTCCTGGTGCAATGCGAGGGGAAGTCAGTCCCAGTGCAGCGCGAGGGGAAGTGAGTCCTGGTGCAGTGTGAAGGGAAGTCAGTCCCGGTGCAGTGCGAAGGGAAGTGAGTCCCGGTGCAGCGCGAAGGGAAGTGAGACCTGGTGCAATGCGAAGGGAAGTGAGTCCTAGTGCAGTGTGAGGGGAAGTGAGTCCAGGTGCAATGCGAAGGGAAGTGAGTCCTGGTGCAGTGCGAAGGGAAGTGAGTCCCGGTGCAGTGTGAGGGGAAGTGAGTCCTGGTGCAGTGCGAAGGGAAGTGAGTCCTGGTGCAGAGCAAAGGGAAGTGAGCCATAGTGCAGAACGAGGGGAAGTGAGTCCTGGTGCAGTATGAGGGGAATTGAGTCCAGGTGCAATGCGAAGGGAAGTGAGTCCTGGTGCAGTGAGAGGGGAATTGAGTCCAGGTGCAGTGTCAGGGGAATTGAGTCCAGGTGCAGTGTGAGGGGAAGTGAGTCCCAGTGCAGTGCGAAGGGAAGTGAGTCCCAGTGCAGTGCGAAGGGAAGTGAGTCCCAGTGCAGTGCGAAGGGAAGTGAGTCCCAGTGCAGTGCGAAGGGAAGTCAGTCCCAGTGCAGTGCGAAGGGAAGTGAGTCCCAGTGCAGTGCGAAGGGAAGTGAGTCCCAGTGCAGCACGAAGTGGAAGTGAGTCCCAGTGCAGCACGAAGTGGAAGTGACTCCTGTTGAAGTACGAGGGGAACTGAGTCCTGGTGCAACGCAAGGGGAAGTGAGTCCTAATGCAGTGTGAGGGGAAGTGATTCCTGGTGCAGTGCGAGGGGAAGTGAGTACTGGTGCAGTGCGAAGGGAAGTGAGTCCCGGTGCAGCGCGAGGGGAAGTGAGTACTGGTGCAGCGCGAGAGGAAGTGACTCCTGGTGCAGAGGGAGGGGAAGTGAGTCCCGGTGCAGTGCGAAGGGAAGTGATTCCCCGTGCAGCGCGAGGAGAAGTGAATCCGGGTGCAGTGCGAAGGGAAGTGAGTCCTGGAGCAGGGCGAGGGGAAGTGAGTACTGGTGCAGCGCGAGGGGAAGTGAGTCCTGGTGCAGAGTGAAGGGGAGTGATTCCCCGTGCAGCGCGAGGGGAAGTGAGTCCGGGTGCAGTGCGAAGGGGAGTGAGTCCCAGTGCAGCGCGATGGGAAGTGAGTTGTAGCGCAGCGCGAAGGGGAAGTGAGTCCCGGTGCAGTTGAAGGGAAGTGAGTCCCGGTGCAGTGCGAAGGGAAGTGAGTCCCGGTGCAGTGCGAAGGGAAGTGAGTCCCGGTGCAGTGCGAAGGGAAGTGAGTCCCGGTGCAGTGCGAAGGGAAGTGAGTCCCGGTGCAGTGCGAGGGGAAGTGAGTCCCGGTGCAGTGCGAGGGGAAGTGAGTCCCAGTGCAGTGCAAAGGAAAGTGAGTCCCAGTGCAGTGCGAAGGGAAGTGAGTCCCATAGCAGTGTGAGGGGAAGTGAGTCCCAGAGCAGTGCGAAGGGGAAGTGTGTCCTGGTGCAGTGCGAGGGGAAGTGAGTCTGGTGCACTGCGAGGGGAAGTGAGTCCTGGTGCACTGCGAGGGGAAGTGAGCCCTGGTGCACTGCGAGGGGAAGTGAGTCCCGGTGCAGTGCGAAGGGAAGTGAGTCCTGGTGCAGAGCAAGGGGAAGTGAGTACTGGTGCAGTAGGAGGGGAATGGACTCCCGGTGCAGTGTGAGGGGAAGTGAGTCCCAGTGCAGTGCGAAGGGAAGTGAGTCCTGGTGCAGTGCGAGGGGAAGTGTGTCCCAGTGCAGTGCGAAGGGAAGTGAGTCCTGGTGCAGTGCGAGGGGAAGTATGTCCCGGTGCAGCACGAAGGGAAGTGAGTCCTGGTGCAGTGCGAGGGGAAGTGAGTCACGGGGCAGTGCAAAGGGAAGTGAGTCCTGGTGTAAACCGAGGGGAAGTGAGTCCTGGTGCAGAGCGAGGGGAAGTGAGTCCTGGTGCAGAGCGAAGGGAAGTGAGTCCTGGTGCAGCGCGAAGGGAAGTGAGTCACGGGGCAGTGTAAAGGGAAGTGAGTCCTGGTGCAATGCGAGGGGAAGCGAGTCCTGGTGCAATGCGAGGGGAAGTCAGTCCCAGTGCAGCGCGAGGGGAAGTGAGTCCTGGTGCAGTGTGAAGGGAAGTCAGTCCCGGTGCAGTGCGAAGGGAAGTGAGTCCCGGTGCAGCGCGAAGGGAAGTGAGACCTGGTGCAATGCGAAGGGAAGTGAGTCCTAGTGCAGTGTGAGGGGAAGTGAGTCCAGGTGCAATGCGAAGGGAAGTGAGTCCTGGTGCAGTGCGAAGGGAAGTGAGTCCCGGTGCAGTGTGAGGGGAAGTGAGTCCTGGTGCAGTGCGAAGGGAAGTGAGTCCTGGTGCAGAGCAAAGGGAAGTGAGCCATAGTGCAGAACGAGGGGAAGTGAGTCCTGGTGCAGTATGAGGGGAATTGAGTCCAGGTGCAATGCGAAGGGAAGTGAGTCCTGGTGCAGTGAGAGGGGAATTGAGTCCAGGTGCAGTGTCAGGGGAATTGAGTCCAGGTGCAGTGTGAGGGGAAGTGAGTCCCAGTGCAGTGCGAAGGGAAGTGAGTCCCAGTGCAGTGCGAAGGGAAGTGAGTCCCAGTGCAGTGCGAAGGGAAGTGAGTCCCAGTGCAGTGCGAAGGGAAGTGAGTCCCAGTGCAGTGCGAAGGGAAGTGAGTCCCAGTGCAGTGCGAAGGGAAGTGAGTCCCAGTGCAGTGCGAAGGGAAGTGAGTCCCAGTGCAGCACGAAGTGGAAGTGAGTCCCAGTGCAGCACGAAGTGGAAGTGACTCCTGTTGAAGTACGAGGGGAACTGAGTCCTGGTGCAACGCAAGGGGAAGTGAGTCCTAATGCAGTGTGAGGGGAAGTGATTCCTGGTGCAGTGCGAGGGGAAGTGTGTCCTAGTGCAGCGGGAAGGCAAGTGAGTCCCAGTGCAGCACGAAGGGAAGTGAGTCCCCGCGCAGTAAGAGGGGTATTGAGTCACGGTGCAGCGCGAAGGGAAGTGAGTCCCGGTGCAGTGCGAAGGGAAGTGAGTCCCAGCGCAGTACGAGGGGAATTGAGTCACGGTGCAGTGCGAAGGGAAGTCAGTCCCGGTGCAGCGCGAAGGGAAATGAGTCCC